>NC_068356.1:89169940-89469940 GCF_020536995.1 Dreissena polymorpha
AGTATTTTTGCAACACGTAAGTTAAACTTGTATTGCACACTTCACTAAACAGTACAAATATTTCTGTACATATATAGATTTATATGATATAGTTTTCTATGATAAGCTCACTCGGTTCACGTGCAGTAACGTTTCTTTTCACAAGCCTTTATAAGTCATACTGTACAGAATATATTGAAAGTAACGAAGGTTAATATAAACGAATGTTATCTGTAGCAACGCACTTCCTGATATTACCAAGTATAACGTCATATTGCACTCGTATATCGATTTGCATGCAAAGACTTATTACGCAGAATGAAATTGCCTTTCGTTGAGTTCATTATTTAATGATGTAAAATTCAAGGTCTGGGGCTGACATATCAGAAAGCGAATTAGAAATTATAATCGTCTTAGCAATCTTCTGACTCCCACGCACTATATTTGTCATACATTAATGCGATTGTAATTGGAAAATACATAAAGGCTTATGTATGTTTATATCTAAATATTTATTTGTGTTAAATTTGGATATAACCGAGTCTACAGAAAAACGTTGAAAAAACATGTATGCATACATCGCATGAACAAAGATGCCTGAAACTATTACGAAATACAAGAGTATGTTGTTGTAAGGATTTATTGAAAATCCATAATATTATCTACTCACAAAAAAATAATTACCGGACATGCCAAAACCATAATTTCAGTAACGTTGTTGTGATCTCATTGGCAATCCTTAACGGCCATATTTAAACGCTTAGGCAAATTTTGCACAAATCACATCTACATTAGAAACTAAGATTCAATATACTAACAAGACGTAAATGAATCTTGACAACAATGTTTTCATATCATTTTTATTGCGCAGGAAAATAGCAAAATGAAAATAATTATTTAACTAGTTTAGTCAAAAAGAATAATGTTAACGTGCCACAGATAAATCGATGTGTTATTTGATTTCATGGCTACCGACGATGTTGCAAAACGTACGTGATGAAAAATGACGCTTAAAAATCAAATTTACTAAAGTTTACAAAATCGTTTTTTTTGTTATTAATTGCATGCAATTTTCACACTGTGCTTTAATTCTACGTAAGAAACATTTATGTTGCTCATGTACATTTATCGCAATTTGAGGAAGGTCGTTAATTGGAATCGTCAAAGAGCACAGGACATTTTTTTTAATAATTAATATGTTTGACTTTGTGTGTTAACTACTCGCTTTTAGTGCGTTTATGGACGATTTATTGGAAAAGAAAGGCAAATGTTACAGTGATTGTAAGGAAATGTGGAGTATGAAAATGCATAAGCAAAGACTTATTTTACTATGAAAAAATGCTTCTGGCCGCCATACATTTTATCCACGAAAATGTATGAATTTAAAAAGAGAAACTATGGATATATGTATTTATTTAATAACGATCGTCGCCGAGCATTAATTACACGAAGATGTTGTTTTCGAGAGCGATACAACTATGTTTATATTGCCAAAACAACGACCTGATATGCATGAATCAAATATTACAGTTATACTACACGTTATATAGTTAAACGTTTTCTGAAACCTTATAATTAGTTGTACCATGAAATACTTATTTGCCATAGTATTACCATTTATAAAAACGGATCAATAATCATTATATTAATTTGCTTTTCAAAAGTATAAAAAGTGTACAAGATATAAGAGATTCATAAAAACTAAAAAAACTAGTCGTTGCTACATACGGCGCGCTTAACATTATGGCCTATATACGATGACCGCATTATTGTCTTACTATATCAACACACACCAACATTAACTCGACTGTTATTGTTACATCGACACTATAATTAACGAGAACATATTTTATTTCCACACACAAGCTGTTCACACAATTCACTATCGACAGACATCGGGAAATGAATATTGGCATCATGCAATCACAGCAACGATATGCCGATGACTTGGCTTTTTCTCGTAATCTTTTATGAAGTAAAGTCAATGTTGATGCATTGTTTTTAAAACAATACTTATGTTTGCTCAAAATATTATCACAATTGAATGTATTATAACAATTCTATGTATACAACCATAGACACACGTTGTTTTTACGATATTTATTAGTCAGCAGACCGTTGTGAAAATGGAACATAAGTGTGTATGTGTGTTTATGAGGTTCTTCTCCGCCGAATACTGCAATATGTGAGGACTCGGAGTGTGTTCCAGCCTTTCTACCTTATTCTATCTATCTATCTATCTATACTGTCTTACTCCCCTTGCGGGTATTATTGACAGGTGCGCAGTCAGTGCAAGATAAAAGTGTTTAAAGTGAATAAGTGAGAAAGATAAAAGTATGTTCGATTAATCATGCATGGTGAAGTGATTTAAAGTTAAAGCTAATGAAACCATGTCTCTCGGAGTTCAAGGGGCAGAAGGGGAAAGCAGGGACCGCTTAAAACCTTCAAGATCAGGATGTAATACTGTAGTGGCAGGGAGGTTGTTCCACATCACAATAGCACTTGGGAAAAATGAAAACTTATAATAATTTGCAGTGGTATGGATCTGTCCGAAAGAGAGGGGCTGCATGTGACGAGTGAATCTGGTGGGTCGCTCGATATATGATGGCAGCGGCACGGCTACTAAACCTTAAACAATTTTGAAAAAGATTATTAATTTAGTGTCATTTCGTCTGTCTTGTAGGGTCTGCCAACCAAGTTCCTGTTGCATGGAGGTGGCACTGTCATATAGAGAATAATTATGATTGACCCAGCGGACTGCTCGACGCTGTACTTTTTCAATTTTTGTATATTTTGTAAAGTGTGAGGACTCCATACGGAAGAAGCATATTCAACCTGTGGTTTAACTATTGTCTTGTATGCCAGCTGGCGAATGTTGGAATTTCTTGTCTGTATGTTCCTGCGTAGAAAACCAAGAGATTTATTAGCGTTATTTGTAATTCTATTTATATGGGTGTTCCAGGAAAGGTCTTTTGAGATGTCCACACCTTAGTATTTTGCATTGTCAACAGTTTCTAGTATTTGTCCATGGAGTCTGTAATTAAAAGAGAATTATGATTTATTTCTGGTTATGTTTAAAGCTTGGTCTTTACTTGGGTTGAACTCCATGTCCCAAAGATGTTCCCATTTCATAAGTTTATCTAGAGTATGGCAGTCATGCATATTGTTGATTGTTAGATAAACGGCAGTGTCATCTGCAAATAAGCGAACTTGAGAAGTAATAGATTAAGTTAAGGCATTTATATAAAAAAGAAAAAGTAACGGACCAAGCACAGACCCTTGTGGTACCCCAGATGTCACTGGTACCTCGGATGATAATTCTCCATCTAGAGCAACACGTTGAGTACGACCTATAAGGAATGATTTGATCCATGAGAGAGTATCTTTATCCGCACCATGTTCCTGTAATTTGAAAAGCAGTTTAAGATGGTTCACTTTGTCGAACGCTTTACTGAAATCAAGCAATATTAGATCAGTTTGTTGTCCAGATGACATATTTCGTGCCAGGTCATCAATGAGTTGTAGAAGTTGTGTTTCGCAGGAACGCTTTTCTCTGAAGCCATGCTGTAAGTCATAAAGTATGTTATATTTATTGAAGTGAGCTGAAAGATTTGAGGAAACTATATGTTCTAAGGATTTACATAAAATACAGGTAAGAGAGATAGGTCTGTACTTTGCTGGGTCTACTTTGTTTCCTTTCTTGTACAGTGGTATTACATTTGCAGATGTCCATACTTTTGGTAGAATTCCGGAGTCCAATGATATCTGAAAAAGAAGTGTTATTATGGGAGAAATTTGTTTACTTAATTCTTTAAGAACAAGAGGTTTGATGTTATCTGGACCTGCTGCCTTGTCTGGTTTAAGATTGGATAGCAACTTCTGCACCCCATTGACACTGACTGTGATCTTTGGCATTGTTGGAAATTTTTCTGAAAGATGAAGATGAAATTCCATTAAGATTTCTGAAAAAAGAGAGACATGATTGAGATAGGGTAAGGGGGGACATAGGTGTGAAAACGGATTGGAACTGTTGGTTCAAAACATTGGCCTTTTCTTGATTCACAGATGTTGATTTTCCTGAAACAATGTCAAAAAGAGTAGATATACCTTGAGCGTCTTGTTTGGAGTTTTTTAAGAGAGTATACCGTTTCTTCGAATTAAAGTTGGATCTGTCTTCTTGGGCGTCAGGGTCTTCAATGCCTAAAATGGACTCGATATATTTATTATAAGCAGTTTTAGTATTTCGTTTGATAAGGTTTTTAATATTGAGAAACATTTTCTGGTCTTATGTGCTCCATTATTTTTAAGTCTGAAATAAAGGTTATCTCTTTTTCTCATTAGTCGTTTTAGCGGTTGTGTAATCAATGGTAGTGATCTTCTTGTACCTATAGTTTTTGATGTAATAAATTGTTTAATACCAGTTGATATCTCATCTGAAAAAATTGACCAAAGTTCTTCTACCGAGGTACTTTCACCTTTTTCAAGAACCCTGTCACTCACTCCTTGCATGTATGTTTTAAAAGAATCCCAGTCTGCCTTTCTATACAGCGGTACAACCCTGGGTTTCTGTTTTGCTATTTTTACTTTTAGATATGAAATGAAAGATACAATACCATGGTCTGAAATACCTGGAAGAGTTTTTACAGAGTTAACAAGAGTATGATTAGAGGTCAGGAAAAGGTCCAAGATGTTGTTTCCTCTTGTGTTTTCAGTCACCATTTGAGTAAGGTTGAAATCTGCAAGCAAGTCAATAAAGTCATCATAAAGTTTTACATTACTACATCCAGGTTTTATTGTAGGTCTGTGTTCTGTATCCCAGGAGAGCTTGGGGTAATTAAAATCTCCGAGTATCCAAAAATTTCCTTTCAGGTTGGTGGTAAGCTCTAGAGATTTCCTAAATTCTTCCGAACTTTGCACGTCAGCTTCTTTTGGTCGATAGTATGCTGCAATATATAAAGGTTTACATGAGGTTAAATGAATTTTAATCCAGAGTATTTCACAGTTAGTTTTTAGCTGTTTCTGTTCAGTTGCCAAATTTGTGTCTTTCACTAAAATAAATTCACAAATAGACTCACCAAACGTCTATAGGTCTAGACAATTGCTACCAATTTGTCCATTATCCACCAATAACAAATATGTATGCACATTTTAATGATGCCATTTATGCTACATTGGTAACTTATATGCGAATATAAATACGTATATATACGTATATATATATATATATATATATATATATATATATATATATATATATATATATATATATATACACATATATTTATATATAAAAGTAAAAACACGTGTCTGGGATTTTAAATATATATTGATATAGCCAACGCGTTTCGCACAGCTCATCAGGGCATAATACAATATATTACAACGTCAAAATGTCATGGAGATAACGTCATGTCAATTATGACGTCATAACGTCAATAAATATTCAAATGAAATTTAATTGGGGTTTAATTACATGTATAAAATGTTGTTCTTTGACGTTGTAATATATTGAGAATGATTTCAACTTCTTGCAATATATTAATATTCCATTTCAATGGTATGGCCGTCGATGTTGTTAAATCGTATTCACTGTACTCATAGAAGATTATGTACTGGAGTAAAAAATATGCATGCAACATCAACATATACCAAATAATAACGCTTCGTTAATAAATGACATTCATCCCACTTAGAGAAATATATTAGGAAATTTTCTCCAGACACACTTAATCGGTCAAATATTGCATGTATAATGTTCCTATTAGCATGCAAAGAAGACTGAATTTAGCTCTACCGACCAATCAAACGAATTAGCGTTGTTATGTTACCATGTGTTTTTATTGTAAACATGCACCACGTTCTATGTTTGCTTAAATTCTGTAAGAGCGTTAACATCTCCTAAACAATTAATTGTACAAAATGCAAATTTCAATTTAGTAACGTTTTATTGATCTTCATTTGTCAAACTTATTTTTTGAAACAATGTTAAAACATTTTGTGAAACTGTCTCAAGCAAGGCAAATGGAATTTTTCTGAGCTAGTTGTAGTAATCCTTCGAGGATGTGAATCAGTCCATGACTAGGAAAGATCGATGCTACTGCTTGAAACATTGCACTTGTTTTATAATTACTCTTTTGTGGACCGCATTTCCATAATGCGTAATACAAGTCGTATTACTATTTTCCTTGCTTAACATGGAGTTGTTATTGAGCCAGAAACTAACCACAATTACGAAAATAAAATATCAATCTTTTATATAATATGCGGTTTATAATTCAACATGAAACAGCCATGCACGTGTACTTTTTAATTTGCATTCGCTTGTCAGCCTGTCCTTGTTATATATATTGCATAGCTAGAAACAATAAAATACAAATATATATAGATATATACAGACTTCCTAATTGTCAATAATTAAAACAGCAGAAGATAGATATTTTAGTTTTTATATAGCAACGTTGTGTGGGGGGGGGTACATTTAATGACATTTTCGTCAGTATTAATATTATAACATGTTGGACCACCTTTGCTTATGCGCAAATACACAGCAAAGACTGAAAAGTTGAAATGTTCATGTTTTATTAGGCATACTTCGCCTTTATATTTATAAGACAGACAAAATGACAGAAATATTTTCATTTTTTAAATTACAGTTATTAATTTTGATGTTATCTCATGTCGAAATGTGTGGTGAATCGGAACCTTAGTGTATTTATCATGGCCTGCGGACTTCAATTCTCTAGTTGCTATTCATTTTTATAATAAAGCTTTTCGATTTCATGCTGCTCTATTGGTTTGGCCGCATTCGCCTTGTTTACTTTACGTTCGTTTTTAACTTTTTTAATTTTAGACTTGAAGACGTTTTGAAAATTAAGTTACCTTCAATCATTCTGAATGTCAAAATTATACTTTTTTTGTGTGTATGTTTTCCTATACCGCTATATTATAATTAAAAACTCATACGTGCGTGAAATGCAGCAAATAATGTAATACATTGATAAAAAAAGTTTACATTATTCTTTAATAATTATTTAAGTAAGATTGTCAACATTGCATATAAATTGTATTTTACGTCATCTTTAATTTATTTTATACATTTAATAGCCCACGTATTCAGAAGAAAACATGCATTTTCATGTCAACACTTGTGAAGAAAATTTTAATATCACCTTCGTAGAGCTTATGTTTAGCTATGCCGCTATTTTATACTATCTAACGGACATATCAGTGAATTTCAACGAAGTATTGTATCAATTTAATCTGTTCATTTAGAATTGTGTTTGTATAATAATAATCTGAACAGCAATTATTTGAATTTAAACGTTTGACAAGGATTATTCTTGTCAAACGTTTAAATTCAAATAATTGCTGTTCAGATTTCTGACAAGTTTTAAAACGTTTTTTTAAATTGTTTCCACAGCATCAGTATGCGTTTGATAGCAAATAAGCTCTTGTCTCTATATTGTTTCAGCCCACTCATTATACGTTACTTCAATTATCCAGTTCTTCGATGTTTCCCTTGCATTGTTCATCACCCACTCGCGCCTTTCAGATTAATGATTCTGTTGTCGCCTACAAAGTGTTATTATGTCCGAAAGCTTCTCAGTTATAATGGTCTGTTTGTGTCCGCGAAAGAACGATGAAGCCATAAACAAACAACTCGAAGTCTCTAAACACGATAATTCACGATTTAAATGCCATAAAACCAATCCCGGATATGCAAGTTGGAAAAACTGAATGCATCGTAATAAAATATGCATGTTTATAATTAGCTTATAAGCCTCAAAAAGGGTGCGAACGTTTGTGAAATATTACACTCTACATTCACACACACTGTATACTAGTTTATTCGTATGGTGTTGTGATTTATAACTAATGTGGCCTCATTAACTTCTTATAACATTTCATGGAGATAAAAGTCAACAAAAGCCTGTGCGACGTTTCTCTAATAAATAAATACATTGCCATCACTTGCTCTATAATAAGAAGAAACTCATAAAAAGTTCAGGCAAACCTCTTTGTGCAATTTATATAGAACAATATAATGCTGTAAATTTTCATCCAGTTTGACGATCACCATCATATTGATGGTTCTGAACAGTAAACAAACACAGGCGTGCTAAGAAACGAATTATGAGCTAATTCTAATAGTCAATTATCAGGTGCACACTTTTTTTTGCATGCGAGTGCTGAAGTGTGAGTGTAATGCTCTATCACAAAATTTAAACATAACCCTCCTCCGAAAATATATTATACTGATACATTGAAAGGTGTTCTGAATACCTGATTTATAAACTAATTGAAAATTTACATGAACGAACGCGATAACGTCTGTTAATCGCTATTTTAACTTGGTTTACCTTGTTTTGCAAATGCGATTTAAGATTTTCAATAAAAAATAAATAAAAGGATACAAGTTTAACTTTAATTTACTAGACAGACGTCAGATTTTAACAAATCAACGCCCTTGTCAGATCTTAGGTGTAGTTTATCTGCACGTTCTATGATTATTTCCCCATGAGTCGCAACTTTCATTTGTTTAGGTGGGTTTATTCTTCTTTCCACCAACAACTGCTTTTAAAACACAATATATGAAAACATTAAAAAAAAACATGCAAATAATGTCTGAATATGAAACATAATGGTTGATAATATGGTAAAAATAATGAGTCGCGTGCATTGTAATGTTATCTCAGAGTATTGAAATTAACGTGTGAAGAACATTTCCTTCATTTACTGCCCAGAAGAGCAATATGATATTTCAATTTTAATTAAAAAAGTGCGTGTGATAAGATATTTTTTGGACTTATATATACTTAAAATGAATATAATTCGTTATGTACAAGAAAATATAATAAAAAACGGCATATTTAGAACTGTTACATTTTATGTATGTGTCTTATTCAATCACAATGGACAAAATAATTAATATTTTGTAAGTCGCTTGTCATGACTAACTGTGAATATTATCATAGAAATTGTAAAACACAAACAAAACATTGGTCTTAATATATTCTTTATAAAGTTGTGTTTATTGGCATCCCTTTTGTATTAAAACAAAAACGTTCGTGTCCATTTCTTCTAGCATTTATTGAAAACAATAGTTCAACTGGGGATTTCTCAATGTGTAAATATAACAGTTCTTAGCTGGCTTATACCAGTAACAAACACTAATATAAATTCGTTTTAGATTTGCCATTGGGAAAATAGAGAAGTACAAACATCACATACTAGCAGGATTGTTGACGCGTCTGTCAGTAAAGCGGATGAAAAAAATTGGCATATAAGAAACTTAAGTCAATTTTACAAAATGGCCGTGCCGCAGAGCCTTTTTGTTTGCTGTGGAAGCGCTAAATGCCGATGAAAATTAAGTTGGTTTTAGTTGTGTTTATTTATATTCATAAAAAGATCAATGTGTATGGTTATATCTTAAAATTAACTGAGACAAAACATATATTGGCAACAATATACTTTTGATGGCCCATATTAAAGCGTTAACCAAATCGATTACACATTTCTATAGTCATGAATATGCTAAGCCCGCAACAACGTGAATGTGCCATGCAACGAAACAATTCGCTGAACAAAAAATACTCCTTGATGGAAGATGTTAGATCATGCAAATGAACATGTGCATAATTAAACGTAATAATATAAAATATAATAAAACCGACGTTCGTTAATATACCAGAAATAATTTGAGAATATATGCGTAAAGATATTTCATTGTGTTATTTTATGTTTTGTGTATTTTGTGTGTATTAGGTTAATATACTGAAAACGATGAAGTAACGATTGGGACTAATAGCGAATCACCAATTATTCAATAACGTCAGGGTTAATTGCATGAGTCTGTTATATTTTGATAGTGTGTAACTAAGTGTATGTTTACATATATATGGTGTTGGAAGGTGATGATTCATACTTTTAAATAACATCAAAATGATATTAGAAAATAAATATCATATCCTCGATGTATGTTGATTCGCGGTGTTAATGTTTTGTATTAAAATTAGCAACAAACAAACAATAAAGAATTGTATAACTTACCTTGTTGAAGAAAACCAATATTTCATTAGTAAATGGAGCATATTTATTTCCTGAAACTCGCGCTATCTAATCCATAACAACAGTATTTTGGCAACATGTTTACAGTGTCCGCCATTTTGACAGATGAATGTAAGGTCTCTGACGTCATTCACACAGTTTATTATTTAGGCCGATACAATTGAGTAATTGGGTTGTAATGTTAATTAGTCATATAAAGAGTGTCAACTGTACAATAATTAAAATGTTTCAACACAATTCAACACAATTTAACATATTTACAAGCGTTTGTTGGACTTCAACTATTCTTCATTGCAATTGCAATGGCAGCACAGGAATTTGTCACCCCTTCTGACACACCTTACAGGTGTGCAGAATGTTAGGTGTGTCCAGTGCTTGCATGGGATGCCATTTTTTAAACCATCACACTGCACCCACTTAACAAATGCCAGAGAAATACAGCCGGACAGTTCCTTTGGTTGGAATCTGTGACAAACACAACATTTTATATCAGAGGCCTCATCACTGTCACTGCTGTTACTGGAACAGTCCACTGCTCTGTCAACACAAGATGGGCCTGCTACTGGACTAGGTGCTGTTGTTGCAACAATTTGCTTACCTTTTTTTACTGCGAGCTTACCTTTTTGTGTTTTCTGAGATTTTTTCAAGGTAGGTTTTTGTTTTGTTCATGATTTTTTATGGCCTCCATTACCTCATTACTGGTAAGTTCTTTTCCAGACACCAGTCTACTAACCGTTTTCCTTGGTTTCTTAGCTTTTTGATGTTTTACTGATCTTATTTTTTGTTCAACAGTTTCAAAAAAAGTGCTGGTGTGTTCATTTTCCGGTCCAATTTGTAGCCCTCCCTCTACAGTTAAATCAGAATCATCAGTGTCATCTGAATGATACACTTGGGCTGGAAACATACTTTCCCTGGGAATTGCATCCTTATTTAGGGGGAACAGTCTTGTTTTGCGAAAGCCAACTTGAAGGTTTTCTGCTGACAATGCTTTGTGATAAACGTGGCAGACGATATCACAAACATTATACTGAGTGATTGCAGCTGATGTCTCACGGATAATTTTGTGGCATCGCGAATGGTTCATCCGTTGGAACGGGCCATAACAGGCTACATCTAGAGGTTGGAGCAGGTGGCTTGTGTGGGCTGGTAAAACACACAAAATTATACCATTTTCCTTTGCCCACTCTGCCAGAATTAATGATGCATGGGACCTATGACCATCTAAAAGCAACAGAATTTTGGATTCACACCTGCCAGGCATAAATTGTATGAAGTGTTTGGTCAGATACTTAATGAAAACCTGGGTGTTAGACCAACCACTTTCTGACATTGTTCCACTGGCTCCTGGTGATGCCCCTTTCCACAAGTCACTGTTCATCCGCTTGCCCGGGAAAACAAAGAATGATGACTGCTGTACCACTTGCACTGCCAGCGCCAATGATTGTAACTGTTTTACCTTTGCCAGAGGTCACAGCTTGCGCAGGATAGTTAGAACTAGCTACTATGTATGGTGGCTTGTGATCAATTGATACACCCTTCTCATCAATATTGTAAAGCAAATGGGGCTTATCTTGGAGATCATGCTTCTGTAAACATTTCTGGTAATTTTCAAAGAAGTTAGACACCATCTTTTCACTCGCCATTTTGGCCCTCACATGATCAAGTGCTCTTGGTTTAACAACCCTCATTTCTGGCCATCTCTTTAGAAACCCTTTCATCCACATCATGGAGAGGGGTGTGTCAACTGTCCTCTTACCCAACTGCACAGCAAACTGTGAAGCAACATCAATACACTCCTGCTGTGTATAACCATAACTTAAATCAGCCATGGCTTTGAAATGGTTTACAATTTGGGCCTCTTCAAACTCATCAAACAATGGGACCTTCCCCATTACAACTGTTTCTGGGTCAACTTTCCCCAAAACCCTGTCCCTGAGTGTGTTTTCTGGCACCATATAAGTCCTGGATGCTCTGAGAACGGACATTCCATCATCTTTCACTGCTTTGAAAGCATTTATCAAAGAAGATGGTGAATAAAGTCGATATTTTTTCCTTATAGGCTGTGGGTGTTTCTAAAATAAACAAAAAATGGTGTAACAGGTGTGAGTTTCAAAAACCATATATTTTGAGATGCTTGGCCTAAAATAAAATTTCAGTCACGTGACTTTCATTCATGGACGTAAACACTTGCAGCCGACATGTAAAAAGTAAAAAAAAGTTATTGATAAACAAAGAAAATATTGTATATCCATGGTAATATAAATGGGTATAACAAAAAATGTTAAATTTTGGTACATCTACGAAGACCTAGTGATACATACCTGTTTAAATCTCATGTTTTCATTTTTGACAGCAGATACGATCGAGTACACTTTGTAGTAAATGTGACGTCACTAAAATCACCGACCCGTGACCTCTCGCGAGATTTCGAATCAAAACAAATATGGTCGCGAATCAACATACATCGCGATTTTAGATACATCGAGGATATACATTTTAATTTTCACATGCATATTGAAATGATACAGAGAATGCATTTTGCCCATGAAAAGCATGTCATCGAAATGTTTTAAGCTTAAACTAGTTACGTAGAAATATCTTAAAATGATACATAGTACAAAATAATAATACCTGTTTTTAATTTAATAAGTATATGTGTTTAAATACTTAATATACGTTTCCTTAAGATTATATAATATGTTGTTTTTTTGAGAATATTATGATAGTGTAAAATATTCGTATCATTTAAATGCTGGTTATTGGCATAATGTTCAGAGTTTTTATGAATTAGTTGATAATATTTTTTTTAGTTATGGTATATGTCTTGTTGAATCAAAATTAAATAACTTTGTTTGCGTGAATAATATGACTTATCAAAACAATAGTTTACATAAAATGTATGAAAAATGTTGTTTATATGTTTATATGTTAATCAGTAGCACGCCAACTGATAATAAAGCATATGTAAATACTCCTTCCACAAATTAACTATTGTGTCGATGGTTATGTCAACAACGACCATACCAATACCATGAATATACTGACCTTCAGTTGTCTCGTATAGGGTACTTAAATTTCGTCAGCATAGTGTAATGAGGAGATGTCATAAATGTTTATTGAGCACTTTCGAATTCTTGGAAATGTCAAGACCCTAGAACGAGCGCCAACGTAAAATGTTTACGCTATTGACATCGCTAATTAGAGTCTCGTTTAGCTTGGTACTTACAGGTCAAATGCTAATCACTACGGCAATATGTTTCTCTGCTAAACATGTGCGTATATTGTCGCAATAGCGACATGATATGCATGAATCAAGTATAGCAGTTAAACTGCTAAAAATATAGATACAAAATATGTACAATATAATTTTTTGCCATCCAAATATCATCCATAATTTGGTGTTTGAACTATTCAGTTATATATGTATATTGTCTTAATTCGCATGTAATTTGTATTTTATATCGCCCCATAGTTTATTATGTATCTTATATAAGTAGTTGTTTACCATTATATAATCATTTAGCAGCACAGATGTATACTTATTATATTCAAATGCCTATCAATGGTATTAAAAGTGAAGGTATCTTTTAAGCTCTATATACTTCCTTGTTCGACTGTTAATCAATACAGATAAAAGGATTTCATAGGAAATTTCAGAACTTATTGTTGCAATATACATCATACTTAACACAAATTACTATAAAACGATAATCAAAGATTTTTTTTCTAAAGAGAAAACCCAGCAACATTAAATCGACTGTCGGTTTTAAATCGTCAATATAGTTTACGATAACAGATTTAATTTCCTAATCTGTGTACATAATTCCCTGCCGACATTCATAGGGAAATGAATGCATTGGCAGCATGAAACCAAAACATCGATATGCGAATGATTAGGCTTTTGCGTTATGTATGGATGAGGTTAAGTCAATACTAATAAATTGTTTGTATAACAGTGTTTCTGTTTCGCTCAAAATATTATCGCAATTATAATTAAAAATTTTTACATCTAAAGACGCACTTCATTTAAAGAAATATAACTAGATATAATACTGCTGTAAGTTCGCAACATGTGTTCAAAATTTAGATGATGCACTTCCATTATATCTTGATTAGGTAAGAGCATAAGTTTGAGATGTTTACTTTTAATCTGCGAAAGATAATGCTTACAACCATAATGCAGCAGTGTTTGCATTTTGAGTATATAACAATAGTGTTTACATTTTTGATCATTTAAATGATTGTATTCATATGAATATACAGAGTTGCAATCATAAGTTATGAGCTAGTCAATATCAATTTAACGTGTTTGTATGCATATCGACTGCATGACAAATTATAATAAACTTATGAGCTTGCAATTGCATGTTATAAATCGGATAAATAATTTGAAATTGAACATTTTGACCAAATAACAATATATACTCTGTTTATGCTGAATTGGTTAATTTAGTTGTGCACTTTGGGAAAGTTGAGTTACATTTTTGAACTCATAAATAAATGATTAAACATGATTAAGTCCAATATAAAATAAATTCACAACAAGATAGCCATAACTAGAAATGCATATTTTAGATTTATGAAATACATGCCTACATTTTAAACTTAGAAAACATTCTCAAAATGTGTCCTTGAATTGTCAAGATAAAATTCAGTTTCTTATTTGACAATTCATCGAAACAATCGTGTTCAAAAACATACATACTAAACGCATACGGGCTTTGCCTTTTTAGTAAAAAACCCACGTCTGCCTTATGGAGGGTCACTTGCCGAAAATAAGTTTAACGTATATGTCTTTAAGAATTTTGTTTTGTTTAGCTGCATATATAAATATATAAACAATTTATGTAAGACCAACGTTTTTATTCATACATATACAATTCACAAGTTCACATATACATCGAATTATAAGACAACGCAAACGGGCTTACCGACGTGCAAAATCCAAAATTATTATTAATAATCGGTCCAAGTTTCATAAAATTAGAAGCCCGACAATAACATAAAAACGTCGATCGAAAACAGTACTACGACAGTTAAAATGGAAAATTAAAAGAAATTATTAACACATCTAAGGTACGGTGGACATTTCTAATGTGTTTTATCAACAAACATAATAATAACATAAGCACTGCGCTAATAATCCAGTAGTTTGTAAATTAAATTGTTGAAATACGGTTATGTTACGACATAAACCATGAATGTGAAAGCTCAAACATTTATACATATGTTTAAAACTGATAGTCTTCAACATTTGTCTGGAAAACATTCTGCGTTAATTAAAAATATGAAAGACGCAAGCACGTTTAAATTATACCGGTATTGAATAAAATAAAATATCAAGTAAAATTCACGTTTTAAATGTCTACGATAGCATTAATCAATTATCAATTGTCTACGTATGTCCCTCACTCTTGATACATGTTTTTCTGAGAATCTCCTCATTTGGAATGCGACAGATATGCCTCGCAATTTAGACTGGGTCATCACTTTAAAAGTAACCGGTCGCATTCTGGAAGACGATCAGTGTTAAATGTTTATAAAAGAATATTCAAATGACGAAAACAAGACTCCGTCGAACTTCAAGAAAAGTGGAATGTACCAGTCCATGAACGATTTAAGTACTTTAAACGTTACATCGCATACATTATAATAAACGTTAAACAAACATAAAATAAAACACAAAATACAAAACAGAAAGAGCCGAGCATCAAAATACTTTCATCAAAGTTTCAATGCTATACATTTAACCTTTACTGCATACTTGTTTATTGTATATTTGCCAGAAATAGTGGAACACTATGTTACAGGGAGACGTGGAATGTCGAGTTTTTGAAGTAAACATGATGTTATTTAGTTTAAATGAGTTTCAAGTCCCAACAGAGGCATGAAAACGCTCTCTACAAAATGTGACGCAAACCACTAACTGATTAACGCTGGGAAATAAGTCAAGTATCTACAAATGCAAATCTAATTTCAAAACAAATGCAACTCTTATTTTAAAACTTCAAAATACGCATTCTCATTCATTCTACTCAGAAAATGCTAATAGCCAATGTAATGAAGGCACAATTGATCAGTCAACTATTTCATGTTTAATTTTCAACGAGCATTACAAGAAGATTGATTTTCTTTCTATTGAATGATAATAATATCCAACAGTTATTGTGCTTAACTGTGTTATATTGCGAACTGCTTCATGTTCTATTAATCATAATTTGCATGCATTAATTGTAGTTATACACATAATGTTTCTTTACCGCCAATACATTACCTGGTAAACAAATGTAAAGTTTTCCTCTTAAGAGATGTGCCATTTTGAAAATATTGATAGTGGTCCCTTGATTCGTTTATTTTATTGTTTCAATTGTTCAATGCCTCAAAACGACACATCTCCCATTATTATGTAAATACACAAACAACATTTACATACATGCATTAAAAGGCGTCTGTTATTTTAATATGTGTTTAACATTGTCTGTGGAAATCAATTTCAAAAAATGGATCTCAATTTAGAATATCAGCAATATTGGAGTTAAATCATATACCAACGGTAACGCAAATTTGATATTCAAATCGTCATGTGTAAATTATATTTAACGAAATGCGATGAAGCGTAAATCAAAATTGTGATGTATGACAGTGGATTTGAATTTTAAAACTGTAAAAATAAATATCTGTCGAAGAACGTAGGAGAAAACATATATTCGCTTTAACATTTTTGAACATGTTGGCATCAGAAAACGAATTATCGGTGTAGTAAAGACTGCGAGGCTCACAAATGATGGTAATGTAATCAATTCAAATTGACATCGTAATAGCGAATCGACATTATGAGGGTTGATTGCACCATATTGGTAAGCATTCAGTCCTGCTATTTACAAACGTTTTAACATCTCAAGTTTCAGTAATAACAAAATGATGGACCGTCTAGGTCCCAGATAGCAACTTCTTTGTGTGCATGCATACAGTTATTTAAATATGCTTCAATATCAATAGTATGGAATGTTAAAATGTGTTTCATAACGCGCCAATATACAGTAAATTGACGCGTGGTTGTGATACGAGTTTGACATTTTGGTTACGATAAGCGCAAATGAGCCCTTTCTTTTCAACGTGCACTTTTGTTCTTGCAAGCACGAACAATACACTGCTGAGGATTATGTATTGAAAACGTTTGCATTATAGTACTGATATGTTCGCATTAAAACGGCATTTCGGCATCGTTTCAATAGAACGCGCACATAATCTATATAACGCATACTCACTATGCTCATATCAAGATTTGGTGATGACAAATCACAAGACGAAGTATGCTTTATTATGGTATTTCCAATCGTAAACGTGATAGCGTGACTTCCGCGCGCTAGAAGTATTATGATGACAAACATTTATTATAATAAGAAAATACATTTAAAGTTAAAAGTATTATGTTTATATTTAGATATCCTTTTGTATTACTTTTGGATATAACGAACTGTACAAAACGTATGATGTCAAAACATTTAGTCTAACATTACATCTTGAATAAGATAGAATGCCTTACACTTAAGTATAAAAAAGCATATATTGAACATCCATTAGCATAAGCAAAACGTAAATTTAATACATTTATCAAAATACATATATAATTTTGACCGAAAATGTAAAATACCAAAATTTAAGCAACGCTGTTTAGCTTTTCTTGAATTTTCAAAATTTTTATGTGCTCAGTCATGTATACACATTGCTTCTTCTAAGTGCTTTGTGTTGTTCAAGGAACTGATACGTTAAATAACACGTTTCATCAGTCTAGTGAAATTATTATGCAGAACAATCATTATTTTTTAACAATTTGCAATTTCGTATGCGGTTTTGCGGTTCAAAACTAAAATGACGTCAATTTATTATGATAATCATGTTTCCATATCACTTATATTGCGCAGGCACATAGCCAACTACAGACGTTGCATTCAGAAAAAATAACAACGTCAAATAACAATGCGAGTTTAAAGCATACTCCTAACTTGCAATATATGATTTTGTATGATTACCAACGAAGTTTCATAACGTAAAGGATGAGAAAAGCAAATAGATAAAGGTAAGGTATCCGATTGGAATTTACAGAATATTTTTTATTAAACTTTTTTTCTAAATATACGCAGCGTGAATGTTGTCATATACAGCTTTAATCCATTCTTGAATAACATTAATGTTCCAACGTGAATGTATACCAATTCGAGGGTATTTTTTGACTGGAATTGGAACATAGGATATTGTTTGTTTTGTTTCTTTGTTAATATTAATCAAAATGTATATTCTTTTCCTGCCTATATAGCATGTTTGGAAGATTCATCGAAACAGTAAGTCAAACGAAAAGCTTAATGGATTAATTAATTATACCAATGTCTTTTTCGAAAGCGATATGATTATTTGTATATTGCCTAAACATCGATATTATATGCATGAATCTAGAATATCTATTAGACTACCAAAAGTAAAATAGAAAAGTACAAAATCTGCAAAATGCTTTTTTTCATTTTAATGACATCTATAGTGTCACTGTTTTTGTTTTTTTTATAAATATTCTGACTAAGCATTTAATGGGTATGTTTGTATCGCCATATGGTAAATGTGGCAATCTAATTTAGGCTTTGACTATTATGTTATACTATTATGTTACCGTATAGCAGATCGGATTTATACGCGTCATTTTGCCTTCCAATAGTATTCTTTAATTTACATAAGCATAGGCCTCTACTATATATTCATAATAGCTCAATAGTTCAAACCGTCACAAAAATTGTATGTGAAATTACAGAACTAATAGTTGCCAGATAGTGATCGCAAAACAATATTTACCATTCAACGATGACCAAATTAGTGTATATCTAATTTTCACACACAGCAATATTGGCTCGACTGTTTTGCTTAAATCAAAATTACAATATATTATGTAGATTAAATTTCCAAAGCTGTTTACAGAATGTCCTGTCTAAATTCATCGGGAACTGAATGTATTGGTAGCATGAAGCCGAAACATCAATACGCCGAGGACTGGGCTTTTTCTTGTAATCGTTTGATGAGGTAAAGTCAATATAGATGCATCGGTTTTTTTTTTAGAAAAAAATCTCTTTCGCTCAAAATAGTATCTCAATAATCGTAACAAGTGTATGTACACAGACACAGACCCACGTCCTTTTCCACGCTATGAAAATTTAGTTTAATTTTAAGTACGCAATTTGTGTGCATGTTTGTGTGGTTCGAAGTTGATGAGGTCCTTATGCACCTAAGGCACCATCAGTATATATGTGGACCCGGCTTGTGCCATTTAAGAGATCTAGACTTGTGTTACCCATTTGTTCATGACTAACCAATTACTTGTGACCCGGAAGCTCGAAACAAATATGAATGCTCAGATTATTGATTACATGTGTGCTTAAATTGTTACTTATATACAAACAATGAGATATTGTTCCTGGGTCTGATAAACATAATTATCTGAACATTAAGATATAAAGTACTCAGTAACATATCTATACGGACAAATATAAGAAAACGGTTGTATATATGTCTGATTTAACTTAAAAAAATAATGCTTGTGTTGACTCCACGATGGATTCAAACTGTATCATTTGAATAATCAATGCACAAGGTAAATACAATTATTATTATGTAGTTTCCCGCATTAATGTAATGAATCTGATCAAATGTATTGGCGTTTGCATTAAACATGTCGTCAACAATCGTCTTTCGTTTTGATTTAAATGTATATAAATTACTGATATTTAAATAATGATTATAGAGGCGCAAAATTAAACAATACGGAAAGAGTATGGTATGGACTACATGTATTAAATACCAATCAAAGCGCAGATTGTCTCTAATCAGTATCTCATTTACTAAGATACATTAAAACGATGCATTTCGGTAGCTCTATATACATATAAGCTTAAATCACATAAAATAAGATTTCATCTGTTCTATTATTAATTATGTTTAATTCATTAAAATGTAATTCGAAACGAATGTCAGTTACACTTATGCGTATTGTTTAGCTTGACCGTTCCAATTTGTATATGTATTAATTTTTTGTTATACAGGCGGCTCGTCACTTGCCTTAAGCACATATCTTGAAGTTATATTTCAGAAGGTAACGCTTTTGGAGTTATATTATTCCTTCAGGAAATATTATTTAGAATTTATGCACGCTAGGCTGCAATAATTGCTTTGCTTATCTCACAAAAAATACAATTACTTTTAACGTCTTTTCTAAACACATTATATGTATCTTCCTGTAATAGTTGGTAATAATTATAAATCATAATAACGTTCACACAACCTTAGGAAAATGTCAACGGTTTTTATTTATTTCTTCAAATGGCCGATATAATACAGAGGCATGTCGTCTTGAAACCAAGAAAGCTAACCGCTTTGTGTGTTTTTTTAACAATATTATACTAAAAATATACTTAAATTTAATTTGTTAAAAATATTATGTTGTTCATGTTTTTCATCAATTAATAATGCCAAAATGTCATGTGTACAAAACCAACTATAAAAACAAAAGCATGTGGACATTGATATATTTTTGTATCAGTATTTGTATGCTTAAATTAAAGCAATTAACATAATATCTATGTTCAACCAAGAAACAATAATGTAAAGACTTTCTCTAAAGCGATGCATGTTTTCGTAAGTGTTGATTGTTTCAGTTATTTAATTGATTCAATTGCTTAAAACGCTTATCGTGACACGTTGCCCATATGCAAATACACAGACAAAGCCCATATGTAAATACACAGACAATGCCCATATGTAAATACACAGACAAAATGTACATACACGCCTATAATGGCATCTGCTAATATGTTTTCACAATTGTCTGTGAAAAACGATTGCACAAGTATATCGAATAGCGAATAGCAGTAGCTGTAGTGTTACAATATATACTTAATGTTATTCCAATAGCTTTTATTTAAGCAGCATGGTTTTATTTACAGTTTTATATCATCTAAGCAAGGCCGCTGCTAGTAAGAGTAAACATGTGTACGTTTCATTACTTTTTATTATGATCAATTACATTAATGTTTTTTCTTATTTTCTGTATATACACCATCTTTTTATTTCATCATTGTCAACAATCATACCAATAACAGAACCAATACCAATAGAGATGTATTCAGCACATAACGTGAGAAGACCGTTGTCAGATAATGTGATACTGGTGTGATTTATTTCACGCGATGTAATATAGAGGTTCGAGTGTTTGGGGTGGTTGTGATTACATTCAAGTTGAAATGAGTTTCAAGTCGCAATCGAGTTATTACTACGCCGTCCACAATTTTAAAAATAAACATTCACTATATCAATAATTATCACTGCAGGTAAAGCCGAATAAGTACATATACAAATCTAATTTCAATGTATGAAAGGACGCCAATAATCAGCACCCCCGGAAACCCGATATGCTGAATATATTCCTTCAAGGCATGGGGCTTCATCAGATGAAAAATGCGCGTTATCTATGCAAATACACATAAGAAGGAGGCGCGGATTGGTTTTTGAAAATAAATGTTTACATTGTGCATATATCATTACCAAAAAAACCGAAAAGAAACAAACATTTACACGTGTGCATTGTCGGAGATGTTTGCAAAGCTGTCAACTTGAAGTCCTGTATAATCCAAATTTAGTTCAGATTTATGAAAGTCAACCCATAATTGGAACTAAAGGCAGAAAATATTATTATAAATGTTTAGATTGCCTACCTGACGTATATTTTACCTGTATGCATCAATTGCTTTACATTTACAATGATTTTCAAACAATAAAAAAATACAAATAAGCTGGAAATTAACTTAGCTTCAGAACGGATATAATTATAAAACCTCAAAATTCAATGAAAATGATCTACAATGCATCAGAGTGGGCATAAATCAGCTGTAATAGTGAGCTTTTAAGTTTATAAATGAACTGCGCTCATGTAATATCTTGACATCTTATGCACTGCACCAGGTCATATCATTTTTTCATCAACATGTTGAATGTAAAGTCGAATTTTTCCACCAATGCGAATTTTTTTAAGAAACCCTGGCGGATATGTTACTCGTGGACATTGTTTAATATAATTTTCGGGGCAAAAACTTTTTCACTGGCATACCTTTAAAGAAATTTGTAAATAAAGTGCTAAATATGGGAAAAATCCCTGCATCGTCGACTTTAAAAAGACATATTTCAATAAATCCTGAATAATAATAACCAGGATTTTTCTAACATACATGGTAATACCTCCTTTGCATACACCAAAATATATTTTTATTCAAAAATGCCTTTAAACAAATTATAGAACTGGATTTACTTACCCTACCGAAATTCATAGAAATCTATCGGCAACTTCTCCTAGCACATCCAACTTCTCACAGCATATCGGGTTTACGGGGGTGACCAGGCAATCACTCACTGGCTTCCTGCAATAAAAATAGTCATTGAACGCATACATTGGGCAGCTTTACATAAGTTGCTTCCTTTTTAATATTATAAAGTTCATGTTGCACATTATTTGATGATTTTGACAAAATAACTTGTTATTTAAATATACTGATACGTGTTTAGTACCCCTAAAACGAGAAATATTTCCGCATCAAAACGCATACAGTGCATACACAGTGCTTATAATATTGACAGAGTATTGTAAATGTGAACTTTTGTTTTGCTTAACGGTTGATTTTAATCGAATCGTTTTGTTGTTGTCTGAAGCGAAGCTCTTAAACAAGAGCTATCACGTACTTGAATATAATCGATTTTGTTTTTCGACTGATTGAAAGGTATTGACACTGTTTCTTTGTTTATAAAACTCAATGCCGCTCTGTAGTTCATATGTTATGGTGAATAAAAAGAGGCTAATGACATAGTTATTAAATGAATTGTTAGGGGGTTGTTGACTAAATTATATGCCAATTAATGTTTGGCAAACAGTATTGATCTCTCTTTTCAGTGGTATCGTCCTCTATATCTTATCGTGAAAAGCATTCTAGCTGCAATCGTAAAAGGCTATGTACTGACCTCAGTACATAACTGCACGCAAAATTCTTGTGAGCTTTATGATTATGTTTAATGAATAAATAAATGCATCCAATGGATAGCAATCTTATAGCCGAAATGATCCAGGCACACTTTTTAAGTCCGCTTTTTTATGTTCAGTATTCCATCGAGCATTGAAGGAATACTGAATTTCTCTTCATTGCATAATGACGGCATAACGCGTTGTTATGCAATGCGGTATTTTAATTGCAAACATGCACTATGTTCTATGTTATTCTGCTAGTGCAAACACATTCTTTTTTTAATTCTTTGTACAAATGCCTAGTTAAAATTGTGTTACGTTCATTACATTTTTGTTAATTTTCCATCACGTTTTCTGGCTGAAACAATTCTAAAATATTTTGTGATACGTTCTCAAGCAAAACTAGACATTTGTCTGAGCCACTTGTACTTATCCTTCAAGGATCTGCATAAGACGAGGACAATGAAAGATCGATTATATATTGTACGTATCGAATAGTTACTGGTTTGTAGACCGTATTTCCATTACAATACGTAAAGTGAGTCGTTTTAACATTGTCTTTTTATGAATATAGACTTGTTAGTGAGCTAGAAACTAACTACATTAACTGCTTAATCGATTATATTGCTGTTTGAGTTTCATGAACACTTGATTATTACAAATAGCCTGTTATATATTTACACGTTTTATTTTAAGTCATAATATAAACATATATATCTTGAATATAATACTTTGTTGAATTGCACAACTTTCATTCCGTTGTCTGTTTGCGCGTTTCATTTATATATTTAAAAAAAATACAAATATAAAATTGTTAAATAAAATATAAACACAAATAATGTTGTTTCATATACATTATATTAAATAACTATTTTGACTCATCAAACGTTATAAATGATGTAAAAAAAAGCAACAGTAAAAGACAACAGAACGAAAGCTGTGCAATTTAAATCGAAATTTTGATATATCTCTCAAAATTGTAGAAATAAGTCCCCGCACAACTACGTCGGAGAAACAATCTATTTGTGAAAAGATGCTGACATCTGAGAAGAAAGCCTCGGTCTCGTAAGGACTGGCATGATACCATTTGCTTCAGAGGACTCATTGTAAAAGTGGTTTAAAATTAACATTGTTATAGCGAATCGACAACATAAGTTTTGTGTGAACGGTATTGATAAGAACGTACGTGTAATACGCAAACAAAGCCAAAATTTACGCCTGTTTATGAGTTTGACATTGCAAATCTTAACGTTTTTTCAACTTGCACTGTTTAAATGCAATCACAAAAAATACTGTAATGTTTAGGATTACGGGTTGAAAACGCTTACAATACCAGTACCGATACTTTCCAATTGATAACATGATTTCGGCTTTGTATTACTAGTAATTACAAATGCAGATAATTTGTATAACGCATTATCATCGAGGGTATTGGCAATGTATTAACCTTTAATATCGCAAATGTTATTAACAAGCAACCACAGTATAGACTTTATATTTAAGCAATGGCGGTGCTTATCGCGAATTAATGTATGGTTTATTTATTTTACTTTTTTTCTTGACTATAACCACGTCTCATAATATTTCGGTCGCGGATTGTATTCCCGAAATATATTTAATTATGAGGCCTGATAACGAGAAACACAGAGATCTAATCAATAAAACTGCTTAATAGCACGGTTTTGTTCCTTTGTTGTATAGCTTGACATGATTCAATTTCTGGACTATGAAAAACTGTAATTACAAAGCTTGTTCAACTTTTTAAAAAGACGTTTAAAAAAAACACAAGGATATCCGCCTTCAGACTGTGTTAATTTGTTATGTTCTTTAGCAAAAAATTTTTCCGTTTGTGAAAAAAAAATCGGAGGACTGTGTAGCATATGCAAACAATGTTATGACATGCATGTATTTAGAATGAATCATGACCAGACATTAAACTGATGAACATTGATGAATATTTCAAGGGCGTTTGAATAATTGGAATTGCATTTCAATTTTAATGTAGATACCATTGAGTGGTATGAAGATCGATACCGTGTTTCGTTTGTACAAATCGCTCTTGTGATAAATATATTTTGAAAGGTGTTTAACTGAATAGTAGATAACAATCTTGATTCGACGAATAAGTTTGCTTATTGTCAATTGTTACACTTTTTCGTTATATAAATCGTTGATTAAAAAATATGTTAATATACAACAAGCGCACGCATTTTTTTGTCAACCGATATCATAAACTGTGCCATTCATTTGCATTGTATAGTGATGTGGTTTCGCTAAATGTTTAAGCCGTTTAGTCAACCAATTCGCTAAACATATGTTAAATACAAACCGTGACATTTGTTCTTTGTTGGATGTGGATATAAAAAATATGAATATATTATATCAATCATTTGACGCTTTAATTACTTGGGAGTAGAATCATATTGCGATCTTTGTCCGTTTATCATAAATAATCCGCATCTGCATTTCGTTATAAATTTCCCCCAAAATGGTTGTTAACAATGACATCATTGTTTTATTGATATAGATAAATGTGAAACATGCAATTGTCATGCATGAATAATAGCGAACAACAACTTCTACAGAATAAATCCGTTTTTCAACAACAGCAACGACACTTATATTAAATCAAACACTTCACCTCCACGACACGTACACGAAACTAAAAGAATCAATTAAGCTATAACAAATTAATAGTAATTCAAGTAATTTTGTAATGTTGAGGATGTATGTAAAGACACAATCAGTGCTGTATGCACTTTGTATTTGTTGTGAGGCCTATATATTTGCACGATACTCGAAGTATAGCAATAGAAGCTACGGAGTAGAACATTAGGCATTATGGACTTCCATAATATCGAGGTTAGTAAATAGCATAAGGTTTTAAGTATTTTCAAGTGTTTACCATCATTACCTTAACCTTGTTATTAGCATTCCAATTTATAAAATGATTTGCATGTTCTGAGTTGTAATTGTCATAGTTATGATTAAGAACAGCAAAATGTACTGCCATATATGTCGTGTAGCAAGGTGTTAATAATATCTATACCCCAATACCAATCCATTACGTGGAGAATAAAAGATATCTCTGATAAAATACTAGTTATCGAACTGAAACAAATGTATATATTTCTACTTAACAAACCTGTATCTTTAATGTCACGTAAAGGTTTTGGTATATTTTAAGACAGTTAAATAAATTGTTGCCATCGCAAATATTTGCAGAAAGAAACATCGCACAGCTGGTATGTTCTGTTTTTTTCTGTCAATGGCTTTGCATATCGTATGCAAGGTTTGCTTTCGCCATAAATAACAAACACAAATACCATTTACCGAATTCGAGAAACTGCAATACAAACATGAGGTAACATAATTAAATACCCCTCTCAACAGTGTAGTAATAATAACTACGTGATACATATGATTACAAAATTAATTCCCGTGAGACGTTTCGCTCACCGTCTGTATGCTAAAATTTTTAGAATGGAAAAAACCCCACTAGATATTAATCTCATGTGTGAGAACTTGTTTGAGAAACAACATTAATTTAAATATTTGCTGGTTTTAGGAGGAACTTTGAATGAGTCCATTGCAATTATTTGATGGTATATGTAGACTTTGATAACCAACCCACTTTGATTGCAGCTATAATTAAACTTCGTCCAAATCTTCGAGAGTTTTGAACAAGGTGAGTAGGCAGGAGTTCTGGTAGAAACTCTAGGTGTATAATGCAACATGAAGCTCAGAAGGACCTCATTAACTTCGAAACTTACACACGAGTGAATACACAATTTAAGTTAGTAGCTTCGCATAAAACATAGTAAAATAACTCTCTGGAAAGAATCTTGATGCAAAGCTGCAGTTTATATAGACCATCTACACTCCTAACATTTTATGCGTGATAATTTCAAGACAATCGTAAACTTCGAGAAAAACCTAATCATTCTAAAAAAAACACCCGTGAATAATTGTCCCGTCTAGGCTTGCATATAAGTAATTCACTTGGATACATTATTGTGATACGGTGTAATACGATGTCAGCAACATGCTTATGTAATTGTTTGCGTCTGTATAATAAAATATCGAACACTTACTATTGCGCTCTACTTTATAGACCGCACGCATAATCCAGTCTCCGCGATATCCTGAGCTCACAAAGCCCCGGGCCAGTTGGGATATGGTGAAACTGCCTCCCGCCCAGCTTTGTTACCACGAGTTGGCCATGCTGACAGGCATGGCTGTGATCAGTCATGCACAGACACCTATACGTGATGGCCTGAGTGTACCAGAGCAGTACATGGAGAAGTTGAACTACTCAATACAGTTCATCAGGACTAAGCAGTATGCCCTACAGGATCACATGCACCAGCAGCACGCTAAGAAGCTGAGGCTGATGGCAGATGTGGAAAAGTCTATGGACTGAGATATTGTCAGACTTGATTACAAAACCAAGGGCAAGAAGAAAAGGAAATAGAAGAAGAAAAAGAAGAGTGAGGATGATGAATATGACATGATGATCCCAATCTTATCTCCAAAGAACATCCGGCTACCGAAGGCCTCTGATATCACAGATGAGGTCATACTGAGCACAATGGACGACAAGATTATGAAGAAGGCAAAGAAAGAGCCAGCTGTGAAAAAACTTACCATGGAAATCAACAGAGACATTGAGAAAATGAAGAACTTTGATAAGCGAGTCACAGAAATTAAAGATAAGAAGGACCTGGTTGGGCTGTACTGTATGGACCACTACTTTAATGAACAGAACTGCTCAGCCGACCCGTATGAGTTCCGTAGAGAGCAGAGTCGTCTCTACCAGAAACATTAAGGAGGTTGAGGCAGCTCTTCAGCAGGTCAACAACAAGCTTCTCTCGAACAGGTAGTTCAAGTTCATCTACTTTGTGCTGGACCTTCCAAAGCGAGATAAGACCAACTTTCGACTGTTCAACGTCGTAGCAGCCTTGCCTGAGGTGACTCGTATGGATCCTGTCATACAAAAGCTGATCAACAAAGTGGATTTCAATGCACTGGACATAATACTGGAGAAAAGCAAGGAGCTTTTCCAGTTGCTAAAAGATGAGACCCAGATGCCTGTGGATAAAGCTCAAGCCGATATCCTATCCGTGGAGCTGATTGCAGGGGGGGTTGACACACCAACTAAGTGCTGAGCATATTCAATAGAGAAGGGAAAGGCTTTGCAGACTTCCTTGACTTTGTCAAACATATTTGAACCATACTTTGTACTGTCTGTATCGAGAGACTAATCAAGTTATTATATTTTACTTGTTTGACATTCTTGAAGAAGTATCATTTATAGTGTGTTTAATCTTTTACTGTTGTCTTAAAATACTTTGCGTAGAAGTGAATACTTATTCTTCTTTTTATATTGTTGATGTTTGTTTATAATTCTTTGCATTGATTATTATGAAATCCGTGTAATTTCATGGTGGGGAGCGTTAACGCCGTTAATACCGGGCAAATTAATTATAATATTGGCGCGAAATATTTATACGCATCCGACGTCATTTATTCATTGTTGATCTACGTAAATATCTGTTAAGTTTAAAATTGTTTAAGAGTGTGGCTTTTTGTGTATGGAAGAATTTATATCGGTAAATATATTGCTGGTTTTTATATTGTACATGTATTTCTGTATGTATCATCATTATTTTACATACGCGCGATTGTTTGAATTATTTATTTAAATACTATGTTAATGATTTGGTATGTTTGACTGTATATAGTATAAATGCATTGAATTTGTTTTAGAGAATCGTCAGCGAATAAATATAATAAGGACGCATATCTCGTGTCTTCGTTTTGAACGGCCAACTCTTAACAACTGGTATGAATTCAATGTAGATATATAGAGGATATTTGTTCATGTCAGTGTAAGATCGTTTGTTATTTCACGAGTGATCATATAAAAAAAAATTCGTACCTTTTTTTTTCGTATTCAATTTTTTTTCGTACCCAAATTTGTATTCGTACTCAAATTTTTGTTCGTATTTTTTCATACCAAAATTGTTTTCGTACCCAATTTTTTTTCGTAACATTTTTTTTTCCTACACAATTTGTTTTTCGTACACCAACTTTTTGTACCCAAATTTTGTTTCGTACCCAAATTTTGTTTCGTACCCAATTTTTTTTTCGTTTCACAATGTTTTGTCTTACCCATTTTTTTCGTTACAATATTTTTTCGTACCTAAATCCCAATGTTTTTTTTCGTACCCAAATTGTTTTTCGTACCAATTTTTTTTTTCGTACCCAAATATTTGAGGGCATAATTTTTTCGTACCCAATTTTTTTCGTACCTTATTTTATTCGTACATAATTTTGTGTTTTTTGTTCTAACATAACTTCTTCATTTATTCACCAATTGACTTCAAATTAATACTGAACATCTCTTATAACAACACGGTCTATCTTGACCTTCCATGTCCACATTACCCACCCCGGGGCCCCACCAACATGGGCCTTGCCCACCCAAAATTGTCTTTTAATATAACATCTATGCGGCTTGGGGATACGCGTCGGCCTCTGCCGCGCCATTTTTCTAGTTAGTACGTTACTTTTCAATGTATACATAGATTATAATACGACATTGCAAGTTAATATTTTTTACTGATAGATGTGTGACCTTTTACAAATATGAATGCTAATGGTAACGGGCAAATAGTCACCGCAGTATGAAATATACGAATAGATGATTTATTCTTATACAAGTTTTAATTTACTAAAACAAATTCGAAATTCATTTTCAACTTCCTCAAACTATTGTTGTAGATTATTGAAAAAGAAAATACAATAAAAATTCTGTAATTTCGCAATGACTAGTTAATTGAGAGTTCTCTTTTTGCAGTATTCAAACAAGAAGTTTTGTTCTTATGATTCCATTTGACTTTAACAACATCGCGTAATGAATCAATCGTAGATTTTTATCATAAATGTAAACAATTCTGATCCCTGTTTAGAAGCCTGAGCTACAAGGAGTTCTACTCATGTAAACGAATATATACTGTATATGTTGCTCCCTTTGTTGTTAAACTTGCAACGATTACATTTATGGAAAACAATAACTGGTAATACATGTATTGTTTAGCTCTGGAGAATGGTGCATCGGCGAAAGCATCGATTTAACAAGCTAAATTGATTTCTACGAAGGGAACCTTTATCTGGTGGCTATCAAGTATTTTGCAAACATATTCTTTGATGCTGATGATTTTTCTGAATGCGTTTCAACCGCTTACAAAAGTCTACAAAAGTAGATAATGTTGTCTTTTTTTGCATTGTACTAAGCATAAACATTGATTGTTTATATGGTCGGTGTTATAGCTTTTGTTGGCCAGAATTGTTATATAGGAAATATAAATACAAATATTCGATTAATACGTTTCTTTTTTACAACAACGCATGTGCTCAGGAGTTCCACTTTAAATTCGGTAATTGTGTTCATACGTGTTTGTCCGATATGCTTATAATGTATGATGTCGATAATCGGTGCAGATTTTTTTTTTCACAATTTAAGGAATAACATATCTTGCTTTGGGATACATAAATGTTACATTCTTGTTCTTGAACTTCTCTTCCTTAAAGAAGACATTCCAAAGTATACTTTTTCTTCAGCTTCAGGTTGAGACAAAACATTCATTGTTCATATTGGTCATATCAAAAGCCTAGTTTGACGCTATTCGTTTTAATTGTTTAGTGATGTGGTTTCGTTATAAATACACGTCTGTTCTGAATCCTTTAAGCTGTATATATTATATAAACTCCTTAAAACACTAATCGAATGATCGAATCTAAAACAAATGTTTGTGAGTGCATGTTTCAAACGATTGAAACAATAGACAAGAGCACCGCAATAACGAGTGCCAACGCTGGGCTGCGGGTGCAGTTTTGAATTAATAAAAGTTTGTCAGATTTTTTTTAGGTCACAGTGACCTTCACCTTTGACCTAGTAACCCAAAAATGGGTGTGGCGTATAGAACTCAACAAGGTGCATCTACATATGAAGTTTCAAAGTTTTAGGTGGAAGAACGTTGATTTAAGAGCCTATGTTAAAGTTTTATATAAGAGGTTACACTGACCTTTACCTTTAACCTAGTGACCCAAAAATGGGTGTGGCGTGTAGAACTCATCAAGATGCATCTACATATGAAGTTTCAAAGTTGTAGGTGGAAGCACTTTGATTTCAGAGCCAATGTTAAGGTTTATGTTAAAGTTTTATATTAGAGGTAACAGTGACCATGACCTTTGACCTAGTGATCCAAAAATGGGTGTGGCGTGTAGAACTCATCAAGATGCATCTACATATGAAGTTTCAAAGTTGTAGGTGGAAGCACTTTGATTTCAGAGCCAATGTTAAGGTTTATGTTAAAGTTTTATATTAGAGGTAACAGTGACCATGACCTTTGACCTAGTGATCCAAAAATGGGTGTGGCGTGTAGAACTCATCAAGGTGCATCTACATATGAAGTTACAAAGTTGTAGGTGGAAGCACTTTGATTTAAAAGCCTATGTTAAAGTTTTATATAAGAGGTAACAGTGACCTTGACCTTTAACCTAGTGACCCAAAAATGGGTGTGGCGTGTAGAACTCATCAAGGTGCATCTACATATGAAGTTTCAAAGTTGTAGGTGGAAGCACTTTGATTTCAGAGCCAATGTTAAGGTTTATGTTAAAATTTTATATTAGAGGTAACAGTTACCTTGACCTTTGATTTAGTTACCCATAAATGGGCGTGACGTGTAGAGCTCCTCAAGGTGCATCTACATATGAAGTGTCAAAGTTGTATGCGTAAGCACTTTGATTTTAGAGCCTATGTTAAAGTTTTATATTAGAGGTCACAGTGATCTTGACCTTTGACCTAGTGACCCAAAAATGGGTGTCATGTGTAGAACTCATCAAGGTGCATCTACATATAAAGTTTCAAAGTTGTAGGTAGAAGCACTTTGATTTGAGAGCCAATGTTCAAAAGGTTAACAAAATGTTAAGGTTTTGGACACGACACGATGAGCTGGCTATGACAATACCTTTGGTTTTCTCCAAAAACAGCCGAGCTTAAAATTGACTGTATAATCTTTAAATAATTCGACAAGTCCTCAAGCAGCAGACATATTTTCCTTTCGACGGGAGACTTGTATTACGATATAAACGTTCGTGGTCAATTACCCAGTTCTGTAGTTCTCTGTGCATATTTCCGAAATGCTTAATAGCGCTGACATAATTGCTTTATCGATGTTGATGAATATCGGGCACGATTTACATTCATGTCAGTAACTGCGACAACATGTGACAACTTCTGCAGAAAATACCGAGTATAAATTAAACATATTTAAATTAATCACACACTTTCTTATGAATACATATTGACACAGACACATTATCTGGAAAGTACAAAAAAAAACAAAAAAACAAACAAAATATGTGTTATAATATGTAGTTGAAGTCATTAACTAGGTATAGCTAATGTAGCGTTAACTATCTGGGCATAATGTTATCTAAGCACTTTCACGGATATGTGGGCTGCTTTTCTGTTAAGCTAGTAAAAATATAGATTAAGATAGATTTAGATAGATTTATTTCGGTATCATGGTGCAAACACAATTAACAAACATGTTGCATTCATTAAATAATACATAAAATACAAACATCAGAATTAACCATGTCACGCAACACAGTACCAAGGATAGCACAAAAAAGAGAGTGATCTCTTATTTCCACTGTGGTCCTTGTTGATGGAGGCATGACATTGAAAGACATGAATTGTTGCTTAATAATATATCACAGATTTAAACTGGGCATTAATAATTCTTGAATTTGTGGACATTATTGTAGGAATATCACAAATAAAAATGAGCACATACAACATGAAGTTAATACATGACTTAAGTAATTAAAATAGAAATAGCAAATACAAATTTTTCACAGATAATTACAAACATTAACATCACAACTGCCTAGTGAAATGTAATTATGAAGCGGAATGTATGAAAAAAAATTACACATGATACCGATTACTAGTAAAAGAATATTATAAAATATGACTCAAGAATTGGTTTTTTACGGCAACCTTAAACCTATGAGATTAAGTCATACTAGTAATAAAAGGAGGTAACCCATTCCATAGTTTACAACCCACAAACGCAAATGATTTGATACCGAAACCTTTAACCTTCAGAATGGTGAAAAAACCTTTTTCACCGAACCTTGTATTTTGACCATGTGTTTCCTTTACCAAATGAAATGCTCACCCATATAATCCGGGGCTGTACCAGCAACAATTTTAAATACTTGAGTCAAGAGTATTTTGATCGACTCGTTTGGATACTGGGAGCCAATTTAAGAGTTTAAATTTCTCAAGACCAATGTGTGACCGTGGATCTAGATTAAAGACAAACCTCACCAACTTATTTTAAGTTAACTGTAACTTGTTCGTCCATGATTTATTCAAACCATAGTACAAAAAGGAGCAGGCATAGTCAAAATGACATTGAATAAGTGATATAACCAAACGTTTCTTAGTATGTTGAGTGAGATATTCACGTTTCCTATATAAAACATTTAACCTAGAATTTGCCTTTTTAATGACTGAAGAAGCCATTGAATTACAAGATAATTTTTTATCATATGTTGCACCAAGATAATTAATAGAAGAGGTTGGCTCGATAACCTGGCCATAACATGATACATTTAGATAAGGATTTAACCGCAGTTTGGGCTTAGTGCCTAAAATAAAAGACTCAGTTTTACCTAAGTGTAATGACAATTTATTGTCAATGAGCCATTTACAAACATCATCAATTTCCTCGTTCAGGGCATTTTCAACATCAGATTTATTTTTATCGGTAACCATAATGCCAGAATCATCAGCATACAATAAAAGCTTTGTTTTGACAACTGCCTACATGTCATTTACATAGATTAAAAAAGGAGGGGTCCTAGGATTGAGCCCTGAGTAACGAAATATTCGAAAAAGGGGAAAACGTTCCTGAAACAACAACCAGTTGTTGTCGATCAGAAAGGTACGATTTGAACCACCTTAAAACATCTTTACTGAGACCTAAAGCTTCCATCTTCATTAAAAGAACACCGTGGTCTACAGTATCAAAGCCCTTTTGAAGATCCAAAAAGCATCATACAAACAAGGTTGCCTTGATCAATTTGGAATATAATAAAATCAGAAAGATGAATTAGACATGTATCAGTTGAGTATCCTCGCCTAACGCGAGACTGGAACTTATACAACAAATTATTTTTACAAAGGTATTCTTCCACCTGGTCATACACAACCTTTTCATAGATATTAGAGATTTAACTAAGAATAGACACTTGGCGATAATTACCCACTTCTGTCTTATCATTCTTTTTGCAAAGGGGAATAACCCGGGCTGACTTCAAGTAATAAGGGACAACACCTTGAATTAAAGACAAATTTATAACATGAGAAAGGGGACCAGCAATGATTGGAGCGCCATCCCTGACAAAACGAGAGGGTATTACGTCTAAACCAGTTGCTTTTTTGCACTAAGGTTATTCAGATATTTAAAAACTTTTTGCTCAGAAAAAATACTAATAGAAAAACTATCTAGTAGAACACCTTTAGATGAATTAAAACCATGGACAAACATTTTACCAAATTTAAAAACAGGTGTAGGTAGTTTCTCTACAAGTTTGGAAGCAACATTTACATTAAAAAACATTAAATTTTTCAGCAACATTTAAATTAACAAAACATATTTGACTATCAATGTTAACACTAGGCTTGCAATTGCTCTCTCGTTATTAACACTACTGGGTGGGGATTTGGAAACAAATCCCGGACCGACCACGAAGAACACCAAAAAGCTAACACTACCCTTCGCTGATGTGCCAGCGTCGGAAACGACACCGCAGCCAGCAAAGCAGATACTGATTCAGAGGTAATGACATTTTTAGGCGAAATGAAAGTGAAAATAAAAAATGATCTCTCCTAAATAAACAGTTAAATAGATGATATTTGGGGCACGCTAAACACATTGAAAAACAAAAATGAGCACTTACGGCAAGAGAATACAAGTATGAAACAAGAGCTCTCAAATTTGTAATCCAAATTAGATCGTCTCGAAAGTCATTCACGCAGTAACAATTTACGTTTTTTTTGTATTGAGGGACGTGTCAGTGAGAACTGGGAAGAAACTGAACAGAAGGTGCGACATTTTATTTCAAGCACTCTAGGGCTGAATGATATGCATGCGGTTGAGATCGAGAGGGCTCATAGGGTTGGAAGTCAGCGATCGAAGAGCTGCCCAATAATTGCAAAATTCTCCAAATATAAGGACCGAGAGACTATCATTAAGAGGGCACGTCGAACTCTTAATGCACAATCTCAATTCTCGGTACGGGAGGATTTTAGGGAAAGAGTCCAGTTACACAGACGACAATTGTCCCGTGCACTAGTCAAAGCCAGTAGCAAGGGTAAATTCGTATCGCTACGCTTCGATAAGCTTGTGATTGACAGTGATGTGTACAGGTTTAACGAAGTTACACAATCGGTCGAGCGCAAAGGCAAGTCACGGACACAAAGCGCGGATAGTCAACAACAAGGCCTGCGCACAGGGAGTTATCGCCGATATCATGGAGCGAGACAAGGTGGGCATTCGGAGACTTCACGCAACGCTGATCGTCAGCACAGTGGTCAGTATGGAATGCGGCGTGTCGCAAACAATATATCACGTGACCATGGAGCAGAGGATAGCCAATCGGAGACGGACTTTCATTCGCAGGGCGAGGCGGAGAATGGTATTGACTAGGAAGTGGGTCAAGGCCCAAACATAAACATAAATATTTGCACGTGGAATGTGTGCGGGTTGAAGAAGTTTGTAATTAATTGTTCCGTTTTAAATGTCTTATCCAATTTCGAAATTATAGGTTTACTAGAGACGTGGGGAGATAGCAACGGGAAGTATAATGATTTATTAGAGAAATATTGTTGCTTTGATAATGAGTTAGGTTAAGTAGAGCTTTACGAAACAGTGGAGGCATTTCAGTTTTTGTAAAAAGTCACTACACAATAGATGGCTTGGTTACAGGAATTTGTTCAGATTTTGTTGATTGTGTTGTACTTCATGAAAAAGTTAGCTGTTTCAATTGTTCATCTGACATTATTTTGTATATTACGTATGTATCACCAGAAGGGTCACCGATATATGAACACAGAGATGATATAAACGGAATAACCTATATAGACGAAAGCTCTTATTGTTAAAAAATATGTATCCCGATTGTCTCTTTTATCTGGCAGGTGATTTAAATGCTAGAACTAAAACTATGCTTGATTACATTTCTGCAGATAACGTTGACTTTATTTTTAATTCAGAGGTTCATTACGATATGGATTGTTTTGAGCTGCCTAGAAATAATAAGGATACAATTTATAATTCGTTCGGGCATACTTTACTAGAACTAAGCGCTGCATATGGAATTCATATACTTAATGGGCGTGTAACGGGTGACGCAGATGGCGAGTTTACATGCATTACACAAAATGGAGCTAGTTAAGTTGATTTCACATTATTTCAACTGATTTATTCCAATTTGTAACGAAGTTTAATATTCTATCCATCAACGAATCTGACCATTTCCCTATTTGCGCTACTATGATTTTTCATAGAAAAAATAGTTACCCGAGTGTCTATCCACTTACTTCTCATTGCATCGATAACAACATCACTTAATGTAATATTACACTTGATAAATTAAAATGGAATGATGCGCTTAGGGATGCATGAAAGTCCACAATAGAACCAAGCGACGTAACGTTTATGAACGGCAAGATAAACCATGGTGGGATAATGAATGTAATATTTTGAAATATCGCGAGTATAACGCTTTGAGAAAATTTCTTTTCACGAACTCAAGGGAAGATTTACATATTCATATAAACGAAAAAAGATAATTAAAAGTAACGTGAAAACCCTAGAAGGAAAATTTTCGACTGAATATAAGAAATATGCTATGCCAGGCAAGTAGTAATCCAAATTTTTTTTGGCAAACAATTAAAAGTGCAAAATATTCACATTCTAGTTATCAGCAACAAATCAAACAAGTTGATTGGCTAAATTATTTTAATCAATTGTTATATCGAGAAAACATGCTTTAAATTAGAACGTCTGAAGAAGCTGCTTTACCTGAATATGATTTAGTTCTAAATAGCCCTATAACACACGAAGAAAAAATGATAAGTATTAAGAAAATAAAACTGGGAAGAGCGCAGGGGTTTGATGGTATAGGTGCTGAGTTTTAAAAAACACCGCTGTTATATGTCCAGTATTTTGCTCGCTTTTTTATCACATCCTAAATACAGGAGTATTTTCTGACACGTGGGGCGAAACCACTATTGTTCCATTACACAAAAACGGTTCTAAAATGAAACCGACAAATTATAGAGGTTTTTCATTGATAAATGTTATGTATAAAATATTTGGAAATATTGTAAATTCACGACTGTGTACATGGTCTGAAGAATTTGGTAAAGTAGACGAGTCGCAATCAGGTTTTCGTAAAGGTTATTCTACACTGGATAACATATTCGTCTTACAAAGCATGGTTCAAAAATATATAACTAAGCCAGGAGGAAGATATTATGTCTTATACGTTGATTTTCAAAAAGCCTACGATGGGATATTGCACTATAAACTATTTGATATAATGCAGAAAATAGGTTTAAAAGGAAAACTATATAAGGTCATTGTCCTTATGTACTCAAAATCGCGTGCGTGCCATAAATAACAATGTCACTACTGATTTTAAGCGTAACATTGGTACAAGGCAAGGGGACGTAACTAGCACGATAATTTTTAATTTATTCATAAACGAGTTATCGCTTTACCTACGAGACCGAGGCCATCAATGAATTTTCATTACTGAAGATATTCCAAAAATACATTGTATATTATTTGCGGATGATGTAGCGAGTTGCTCTGAAACCGCAATAGAACTACAGCGTCAATTGAATAGTATTTTTGATTTTTGCCAAATAAGTGGCATGACTGTAAATGAAAAGAAAACCGAAATAATTGTATTAAGAAATGGTGGCCCATTTCGGTCATATGAAAATTGGTTCTATAATGGAAATCGTGTAAATGTTACATAAGTGTACAAATACATGGGATTATTGTTTACTCCTAAATTAAGTTGGTCCAAGGCTAAAGCTAAGTTGACAATGCAAGCAAAAAAAATCCATTAATGCGAAAAAAAGCTACCAAGGATATTTTGGAAAATTTACCTTCAAGAATATTTCAAATTTTTTGACTCAATGGTAAAACCAATCCTACCATACGGGGCGGAAATTTGGCGCCATACCTTTTCTGAAAACATAGAACAAATCCAGACTCAGTTTTGAAAAGATTTTCTTGGTCTAAATGGTCAGAATATACTTAATAGTTTCCCTATATAATTCAATGTAAAAGCGACAACTTTAAGACAAAATAAATGCAACATTTTGCACATAGATAGCCCCATAACCATACCTTTTCTTAAAGACCATTCTAAGCGCAATCTATTTATGCAATAAAAAATATGTCATGTACAATGCAAGAAAGAACTTGACACAAATCAAAATCGACTGTTTTTGCAACTTTTTTTTCGGCCGTTTCTTAATAGATGTAACCTTTTTCAGTAAAATGGTTTGCTATAGTCTTCAAGTTTATCATATTTCAGGGATTCAGTAGTGAACACCTATTCATGCCCTACAATTATCTCCAAAAGTTAACACCCGAATAATAGATAAAAGTGTAAAACATGCCTTTCTGTCAACTATGATACTTTTTTAGAGAGTACAGCCCTACATGAAACGGTTCTTTAGTATACTGTAACCTTATAAGACAACGTTTATTGTTAACATCGCGAAAAATAAGTATTTCTAGATACTAATGAACCTATTTCCTATGTGCATGCCAAATTTCAGATCGATCTTTCACGTAGAAATGCTTGAAAATGCATTTTATTATAACGCCTGGTAAGCCATCTTGCTTTCGCGGTCGGAGCCTTGATTAATTAAGGGCATTCAGGAGTAAAACAGATAACCCTTAACAATAAAAATCGGTCAACATACTGGAATAGTGTTACAAGCTATGTAGAAAAAGAAGTGGACAACTATCAAAACGTGTTTATGAGTTATTTAAACACAAAATGATGCGATTTGAGATGCTCAACACGAGTTTTTGTACGATTTGTCTCTTATTTTCCTCTGAAAACGCATTTTTTTTCTTAAGAACTCGCAATTCTCCTTAAATTCATGAAACAAACGCAGTTTTTCCGTGAAACTTGCCCAAACGCGTAAAACCCCGCCCTAAAAATGGTGATTTTCTGTAAATACAGCTCCTTTGTGACTGGGCCTGTTTTGCGTATAAGACAACGTTTACTATTAACATCGCGAAAAATAAGTATTTCTCGATACTTATGAACCTATTTCCTATGTCCATGCCAAATTTCAGATCGATCTTTCACGTAGATATGCTTGAACATGCATTTTATTATAACGCCTGGTAAGCCATCTGGCTTTCGCGGTCGGAGCCTTGATTAATTAAGGGCATTCAGGAGTAAAACAGATAACCCCTTACAATAAAAATCGGTCAAAATACTGGAATATTGTAACAAGCTATGTAGAAAAAGAAGTGGACAACTATCAAAATGTGTTTATGAATTATTGCAGCACAAATTGGTGCGATTTGAAATGCTCAAGACGAGTTTTTGTACGATTGTTTTCTTATTTTACTCTGAAAACGCATTTGTTTTTTAAAAACTCGCAATTCTCCTTAAATTTATGAAACAAACGCAGTTATGCCGTAAAACTTGCCCAAAAGCGTAGAACAACGCCCTAAAAATGGTGATTTTCTGCAAATACAGCTCCTTTGTGACTGGGCCTGGTTTGCGTTTAGGTCAGAATATACTAAATAGTTTCCCTACATAATTCAATGTAAAAGCGACAACTTTAAGAAAAAATAAATGCAACATTTTACACATAGATAGCCCCATAACCATACCTTTTCTTAAAGGCCATTCTAAGCGGAATCGATATATGCACTAAAAAAGATATGTCATGTACAATGCAAGAAAGAACTTGACACAAATCAACATCGTTATTTTTGCAACTTTTTTTTCGGCCGTTTCTTAGTGGAATATAACCTTTTTCAGTGCAATGGTTTCTATAGTCTTCAAGTTTATCATATTTAAGGGATTCAGTAGTGAACACCTATTCATGCCCTACCATAATCTCCGAAAGGTAACACCCGAATAATAGTAAAAAAGTGTAAAACATTGCTTCCTGTCAACTATGATACTTTTTAGAGAGTACAGCCCTACATGAAACGATTATTTAGTATACTGTAACCTAAATAGGTCAACTTACAATAGTATGGCTCTAGGGGAGGTTGGTAGATTAGAATTATGTTTAGACTATCATTTTAAGTGTATTAAATACTGGTGCAAACTAATTCACATACCATTACATAGATACCCCAAAAACTGTAATAATATGTTGAAACGCCAGGATTAAATCAGAAGGACCAATTGGGCTACTTCTGTTAAAAATCTCTTACTTAAGGGGTGTTGCGGCAGTTTATTTAATCGAGAATATATTAATAGCAACACCGATGATGCTATTATCACAACTCAATAATTTTGTAATCAATATCATCAGAAATGACCGAGTTGGTTCATGTTCAATTGTCAGTGGTTCGATCCCAGGTGGGGTTAGTTTTTTTTTAATTTCTTTTTTTTTCTTTAATTTCATTCTCGTCTTATACTGAAGCTTTTTAGTCATGTCGTTTAAATTTATCAATTTAAAGCATTTAATCACAAACTCCAAAACAAGCCGAAATATGTGAACAAGTACATGTAAGTTATTAATGATTAAGGTCGAGTTTGATACTGTATGGTATTATGTTTGTGATTAAATATTGTTTTTTATTAATGTCTTTTGGTAAGCTGTTGTGATCCCAGATAAGATTGTAAACAATGCCTAATGTTTATGCATATTTCTTACAATCTATGTACCGGTACTTGGGTTTTGCCTAATTGATGTATTTTTATAAAATTTGACGTAGACGGTAGGGATAGTTAAATCAAAAAATCTCGGTTAAAAGTGCGGTGACCCCCTTTTTTTATTTGTGTTTTATGATGACAACACGTAAATTAACATATTTGAGCTGTTTTGCAGAATTAAATTAGACATAATTTTTTAATTACATTTTGGTGTCAAAAATAGTAAAAAAATGATGTTTTTTGTGGTGGCATAAACATTTAAAAAAAAATATTTTAATTAAACTTGTGTTCTCCGTTTTTTTGGCGTTGTGTTGTTTAATTATATGGTGTTTTATGTATCTCAGCTTATATAATATCTATATGTTGTCTATTTCATACGTTATTAATTTCGTTTCAGGCAATTAGAGATGTTCCAGTTTAAATGAAAAAGTACATGTTATAAATGGTAAATAAAATCAAAACAAGGCCGGTGACCCTATTTTTTTTATTTCATTTTGCATATAGTATTTGTATAAAGTACTTGAATATAAATTTTGAACAAAATCTATTTGGTGAAAAAAAAATCAGCAAAACTGCAGCAACACCCCTTAACTATGGTTTTGGTTATATCTGCGTTTATCAGGATGTTGGTAATGTTGATGTATTTTTACAACTTTTTAAAGATCGCCTTATTTGTTGTAACAGGCAAAAATGGTCAGGAAGTTTATTCGACTCGTCAAGACGCGAAACATATAGAATGTATAAATCATTACTTAAACCAGAAAAAAATATATATTTCGCTTAAAATACCATTCTACTTAAGAAAAGCACTTGCAAAGTTTAGATTTTCCAACCCTATGTTTCTTATTGAAACTGGACGACATGTTGGTATAGCACATGATCTGAGATATTGTACACATTGTCTAAATGTAGAAAACACTTTTGTTATTGAAAACGAATTTCATGTATTTTTTCATTGTTTTAAATTTCACGAAGAACGTAACATGTACCTTTTTTTCTTGGTATAGTGGAAACAGAGAAGAAATCGATTTTATTAATCTGATGAAAACGAAAAATGATCTAAAATTGAAGAAAACAGCAATTTATATATATTTCTTAATGCACAAAGCACAAACATAAAACTATTCCCAACTCATGTATGAAAAATGTGACATGTCTGTATATTGTATTTTGGGCCGGTGGCCTTTAATTACGAAATAAATTGTCTTGTCTTGACTAAAAGAACTGCTAGCTTTTTTAGAAGGCATTCCTAAATTTTTAAGTGATTGCCATTAAGATTCAGAATCACATTTGTTTTTCTTCAAGTTCATCAGTAAAATAATTGTATTAGCAGCATGAATCATATTTGCGGTACTATATTTCATGTTTTTGAAATTATCATAATTCACATCAGAATTGGAATGTTTAAATAAACGAAAAGCTTTATCTCTTTCGTTGATAGAGTTAAGAATGTCAGATGCAATCCACGGCCCTGTCCGCTGTTTAATTCTAATCTCCTTTACAGGTGCAAAATTGTCTTATACTGACACAAATAAACATTTAAAATTATCCTACGCGTTACAGAGGCAATATCACAGTTCATAACACTACTCCAGTCTGTAGATAATAAACTTTGCTAAAAATTGTCTTTATTGTAATGTTTCAAAGTTCTTGTTTTCACAGTGCTATGTTTATCAACAAAAGTTCTTGAAATTTTCCTAGTACAATAAACTGGCAAATGATCACTTATGGTAATGTCAAGCACACCGCACTGAGAAATTTTATCACAGTCCGTTACTTAAATGAGATAAATAATTGTACTGGTTGATCTACAAATCCTAATAAATTTAGTAACTAGTTGTTTAAAATGAAACATATCAATAACATTACTTAATGAAGAAACGTCTGTGTTTTAATCACCGAGTAAAATAGTTTCATATTCTAAAAAATGTACACTTGATAAACAAACAGTTTCTAATATTGTATAAGAGTTTAATTGCTTCGGCGGTCGGTATAACTCACATATAAAATTGGTTTGGATTTCGGCAGAAGTATTTCCAGCCAGGTAGCTTCCAGTTCTTCATGGATCAGATTATCACGTGGATTAAACGAGATGTCGCATCGTACATTAATGCAAACGCCTCCTCCCTATCGATTTATATCATTACGCTAAACAGTATAGTTATCAATTGAAATTTCCGAGTCAGGAATAGATTCATCAAGCCAGGATTCAGTAATACAAATGACTGAAGCCCGGGTGTTACTGGCTAATAAACGTATTTCGTCCAAATTAGGCAAAACACTACGAACGTGAAAGTGTATGAAGTGAAGCCCACGAGTGTCAAAAGCTTTATAGGAACCAGAAGTGGCTCATAAATCTACTTTTCTTAGACAGAAAGAGTCACATGAATTGTTAAAAGAAAATCCCGTACATCATCGCTTTTCTGTCCATTTTTCATGAACCTCTAAAGATACATCATCAAAGCGACGCTTCTACAATTATCATGATAACGAGAATCTTATATAATCATAGTCTGAGTTTAGGTCCAGTTTTCTAAATATAAATATTACCGTAGACATAATGATATGAAATGAAAATAATACAAACTACACTGCATTTTGTTGACCCGTATATAAAATTAATCTAATACGGCAATATTTGCTGATGCAATATGTGTTGTTAATCTTCGCGCCACTGTTTCACGTGTCTTTATCTGCTATGATTAAGCAAACGATTTTTTCTTCAACATATTACTATTGTTGACATGCACAATAATGGTATATAAAAATAATTCAACATAATCGTGTTATTCCGCAGCTTGTAAACAAAAAACAAGTGCTGTCATTGCAAGTACCAAATGCCCCAACAGTGTCGATTTCACCAAAACGTTTGACCTTCAAAGTTGTGGAAAACAGATCTCAATATAGTCTATCGATATGACAATCAATGCTATACTTTAGCAAACCATGCGAAAGACAAATAATCAACAGACATAAGGTCAAGTAACTTTTTAAATTAACAGAACTTCGCCAGATTTTATCGGACCTCGTTATTTTTTTTAACAAACCAAAGAAATACCTTTTTTCAATTTATTTTATTTACGTTTTCAATGTTTCAACAACATAAATACAGAAAAATGCTATCAATATTTAGACGTGTTTTGTAATCAGATATGGTAAATCTCTCAATTAAAACTGAATACAGCTTTTTCTGTTCCTTTATAAATCACAGGTATTTTTGAACAGACAATTAAAACCGTACAGTAATCGGTGACACTTTGCAGCCGGTTTTTCGCATCATATGTTGACAATGTGAAGGCAAATGAGATGTACGTATCGTTCCCAACTTTCGCTAAACAATCAAAATAAGGATCGAAATCAGTAAACTTCATTGCAATCAATTAACAACTGGTGTGTTTCGCTTACGTCACGAAATTCAGCGTAGCATTAGACTGGTTCTGAGAATATCACCTAAGGTTTGTTATATTACCAGCACAGATAGCAATTCGACTCGACTGGTTGGAAATTAATCGTTTTTTAGCATAGGTGCGTTTACGCACCTATGCTTATGGTATATACCACATTTCAAAAATCCACATCGATTGGTTACCCTTTATGAAGCCTTACCTGATCAAAAATCAGACGAAATATCTATTTAATTTAGTATATGGTCATTCTTACAATTTTTTTTTTGGAAACGTTTTTCTAACGTTTTCTTCCAAGAATATTGCTGACACCGTTTTTAGTGAATTTTTCTAAGACCGTTTTATGTCAAAAAATCTTCTTATAACCTAAAACAAATTTCGTTCGTAAAACAATTCTATCTGCACTATAAATCTCAATCTCCTACGCAGTGGCCTCCCTTATACTAGAAGTTACTGACCGGGCGAAGCAAGGGAAGTAACTGCTGTGAGGAGTTTCTATAAAAATCTGCATTCAGAAATCTGTATTCAGAACTCAATCTGTTGTGCACGTCTGCATCTAACGCTTACCACAAGTTTTACGACAAATTCTTGACGCAGACGAATAGGGTAGCGTCTATTTTCATTTGTGAAAACAATAGTTCTATACAGATCTGTCCGTGCTTAAATTTTGAAAGGCTTGGGTAATTATTTTTCATAAGCGTTTCAAACACTGATGTAAATGGAAAGATTATCTATTTAAATAGTCGGTAATTGTTTGAAATTATTGATTTGAGAAATTCGCGAATGGCGATATCGAACTACATTATACCACGTGACGCCATTCTTCCCTGTATCTTGCACCTATGCTTTTAACGCCATCGGCGCTCTCGTTTATTATCGTAAAACCATATATCGGAGTACAATAAACCTATACCAGTCATTATTTTTAACAGTTTCGAAGTTTCGTTTTCATTTCCAACCAATTCAAAATTATCATATCTTTTATTGCAGGACACAGGTACCGCCAGTTTTGGAAATGATATCGAACCTCAGCAAATTTTATCGGAAATTCCAAGGTCCGACGTCTTTCGTATGTGTTTATTTAGCTACTATTACGTTTAAGGAGATCAGAGATATATGACTATATCACTAAAGGACTATATGAATATTTCTACTGAACAAAATTTGAGTGTCTCATAGTAATAACTAATGCGAAATGAAGTACGAGTTTGGGCTAAATAATAAGGACCACAGAAAGCAATCACAAAAATTAAAGCGGCTTATGCAGAACAAAACGCTCGTAAAATGGTTGTTAACTCTGAGAGAATGTTAAACCACGACGAATGTATAATGCAAATTAATCTCCGTTGGGACATTATTTATTTCATAAATCATATTGTCAAAATTGAGTTATGCGTTCATAATGTAACAAATTAACAAACACGAACATTGTTGAAAGGATATCGACGTGTTTTCTTTCTCTTTTTAACATAGACATACTATATTACAACCAAGCATATTTATCTTCAAACACATGTATAATTCAAGTTATAATGATATATTATAATCAAATCGTAAAGACCAAAATGAAAAGAACCTATATAATTAAATACAAAACTCGGTTGAGTCATTAATGTGACGTATTAGACACGTTTGAATCCCACAAATATTGAGTCCTAATGATGTACTCTAAGTCTGAGGCGCCGGTGCAGTCTCCGCGGACAACCCACACTCTGCAGACGATACGGAGACAAAACCAACCTGATATTTAGCGTTATAAAAGTTCCCAGACACGCGTTATTATGATACAAATATCACGTTGTTCTCATTAATTACCACCAAACAACGAGTGCAACCGTTATTAGTTAAAAAGTAACTGACAATGCAAAAACCTTTTTTCCACAAACTCAATTTTTATGATCAATGTATATTTTATTGGGCAGATATGTGACACCCGTATATTAAAATTTACGTCGTTACCAGTGGTTAATAAATCGTTCCTATATAAATAAATATTTAAATAGCCGTGTGATCAAACCAATCTCAAATCAACAGAAGTATGCAATCAGTTATTTCTATTTTCAATTTTATACTTGTAATGATAACTCATTATTTATACTCATAGGTACCAGGTATGCGTACACCAGAGATAATTTGATATAATTTGTAAGTGAAGTGTTATATATTACGTTAAGAAATATATAGCATTTCTAACACACTGGTAAAATACAATTTATGATATTCCGTTTAAACGACGAGTTGTTGACGGTAAATACTCTGTTCAACATGGTAGAACACGCTGAATTTGTAACCGGAAATTATATAACACTTTACTGTCCACTCAACAGAATTTATTGACGGGCCCTATCTATAAACAAACGAATCAGGTATTGCAAATGCAATAGTTTCAAACAACCACTCCTGAATATTTACAATTCTGTCAGTCGATTGAAGACAAATATATACGATACATCTGTATAAAAGTCATAAATTTGCTACGTCGAGATTCGATTCTCATGTACAAACTTTGCAAGCTGGCCGACATTTTCATTCCAGACGGCAAATGGTGTAGACATGCATTTTATCAGATTTCTTTCGATGTTAAGTTGTTTCGTTTACCATACGGTTGAGTGCGCGTTCTGCGAACAACCCTTCACAGTAACAAAAGGTTGTACAGAAAAAAACTACTGCGACTCTGGGTACAAATTTCTTGTTCGGTCTGAAGATGTGGCGGCAGCAATGAAGGAAGTGACGTCATCCTTAAACTCGGAGTATCAACGCCGCTGTTGGGCATGCGCAAATCACCAGAACCTTTCTGCTACACCCCGTGACTGCCAGGACTGGTATGCTTCGGGATTTCATGATAGCGGTGATTACACCATCTATCCGACCCCGGGAATTACTTTTCAGGTAGGAACTTTTCAAGTAACGAGTGCATTTAGGTTTCGCGCATGGTAAAATCTAAGTTTTACTTACTTAGGAGGCAATACAAACACGAAATGTCGTATAAAGCTAGACTAGACTCCAGAATCTGCTAACAGGTTAACTATGCTCAAAGCAAAGAAATATTCTTACACACGAACAGAGATAATTCCTGTTATCTTTACATCAACGGATCATCCGTGGAGCAAACATGTCTCGATCTCAATTGTTAGTTTAGCAGATTAAATAAACTTTGATAAATGCAGAGTGTTGAATCAAATTAACGTATTTATGTATGTATTGTACAGGTCCGTTGTGACATGACGACGGATGGAGGAGGATGGACGGTAATACAAAGACGGGCCTCCGCCAGCGACTTTTACAAATCTTGGGCCGAATACACGGCCGGGTTTGGTGATGAACATAACTTCTGGCTCGGCAATGAGAAAGTCTTTGCACTGACAGGCTCAGGGGGCTACAAACTACGAGTTGATTTGACAGCAATCGGAGGTGCAACCGCATACGCGTCATATCAACAGTTTGCAGTCGCAGGGGAGAAAGATGTGTACAGATTGTCGGTCTCAAATTATATTGGAACTGCGGGCGATAGTCTGTCGTATTCGAACAATATGGCGTTCAGCGCTAAAGATCGTGATAATGATTTGGATGTTGGGAGCTGTGCTTTATATTTGCAAAGCGCCTGGTGGTACAACGCATGCCGTCATGCAGATTTAAATGGGCCTTATGGTGGAGACAGATATATAAGAGGACTTATTTGGTATCATTGGCATGGCAATTCGGAGTCGTTAGCAAGTTCAGAAATGAAAATACGGAGAAAATAAATAATTGCTAAGGATTGCTATTGACATCAAATATATAATGCATTAGCCATCAATTTATTTGCTTTTGTCTACAGAAGGTTTTTGACTCTATTGACTCATTAACTTTATTGTAGGGTTATGTTCTCCAAGGAATACTACTATAAAATACCATATGTCTTCTAATATGCATTAAGTATTTTCCTTGCAATGTTATTTCTACATATGCTATACACATTGCTTTTGTTAACAGAAGGTGTTTAATTCTTTTTGTTTTACGGGTTCCATATAAGGTAACATATGCGGTCGTACAATCAACGTATAAGTGCCTTTGTATATCTACATATTTCATATGTTAAAGTCGTTCAACTTAAACCATTCAGTAACAAAATCGTATTAATCGCTTGTGTATATTTGACACTTAGCTCATTGAGTTTATGGTAGGGTTATGTTTGCTAAGAAATGTTACTATAAAATGCCATATGTCGTCTAATTTATTTAGCCTTTTCCTTGCAATTTTATTTGCTACATATGCTATACACATACAATATGTGCGACAATATAAGAAATCAACTGATATTAAACTCATTTCAGCTTTAACATGCAGCAAACTGGATCAGTTTTTAAAATAAAGTATATGAATGTTTGAATATCTTTGTAAATTAATACAACAGGACACGTTAGACACCTTGCAAAATCTTGGGATAGGATTTGGAATCGACAAATTGCACATTTCGCCCCGAATTCAAATACGGTGAGTAAGACAAGCACTAAGTAATGAAGTACCTTTTCCGAAAACGACAATTCATTATTTCTCACGATTCGTGACATATAAGCACGACTATAAGTATTATACTACCATTGCCCTATACCACCCAAGTTCATATTAACTGTGAACAAATCCTGATAATGCGTTATTCGAAGATATTGTTGACAGTTGCATACAGCAGAAATAAATGACATATTTGGACTTAAACAAAAACATTCACAGTGTAGAGAAGCCAAAATTTTGTATACAATATTAAGAAGTGAAACTCCAGCTGCTGGAGCATTATTGAATTCTCATTAAAAACAATTAGTTGGTCCTTTATTTAAGGCAAGTGACCGATTGCCCAAACAGTACAAAACAGCACAGTTGATCTCAACCAAACAGAACATATTTTGTTAGTTAGTAATGAGGGATAAATTCGTAGTTTTGTAATGCAATTTCAACGTCCGTGCATATGAAATAATTGAACAAATAAAGTTCATGTTTCAAGAAGATCAAAAACGTTATATTGCATGGGGCATGTAAAGATCGAAAAGGTGCACGTGAAAGTTTTAAGAGTGCACATGATGATCTTAAGCTTCAGATATAAATCTTAAGTGAAAGGCGAAGATCTTAATTGTGTACGTGAAAGTCTTTATGGTGCTCGTGAAAGTTTTTAGAGTTAATTCAAGGACTATAGAGCGCATGTGGAAATGTCAAGGTACGCAAGGTTGGATAAACGTGAACTTCTTTTGGTGCACGTAAAGGTCTTTGTGATCTAAGTGAATGTATTCAGAGTGCACGTGACGTTCTTTAGAGTGGACGTGAATATCTTTCGAATGCACGTAAAGGTCTTTATGATCTAAGTGAATGTATTCAGAGTGCACGTGACGTTTTTTAGAGTGCACGTGAATATCTTTAAAATGCACGTGAAGGTCTTTATGACGCAAGTTAATGCCTTAATAGTTCACGTGACGTTCTTTAGAGTGCCCGTGAAGGTCTTTAGAATGCACATGAATTTCAGTAGGCAACACGTTAAGTCGTAGGGTGTTGATTTTGTGTCTGGTTTGTTTGTGCTTTGTCTAGTACTAATATCCTATGTCTCTGTGTGTATGTTCCTGCTGTATTATGTATGATTGGATGTTTCTAATAAGTTTATGTTGGGCTTAATCAGTTAATGCTGTGCTTAGTGAGTTAGTGTTTTCCTTGTAAAATTGTTCTGTACATTATGATTTTTGATAAGCCTAGTGTTTGCTGTGTCTATCGTGTGTGTGTGAGTGGTATGTTACTCGTTAGTTTGCCCATGTTGTATGCTAGTTCAACGCTTTTGTTTTGCCGATCTGAACCAGAGGATACTGACATTATTTTAAAGGGCTTGCACGGTATCACTACATAATATTAATTTGATAGAAATATTTAGATTTGGTATGTATGGACATGTTTTTACGCACCGGTATAAAAGAGATTCAACAACATATTCATCCTTATCTAAACCCTTGACATTTGACACAGACCAAATGTTTTATATTGTAAAATCGATTTTCAAAAGGATACCACCACACATTCAGGCGCGCTACTTAGGAAATAACTCGTCGTTATTGCTTCGCAAAATGTCAGTCGAATATGCGTTTGTCATAGGAATAGGTTATTAATACAATGAAAATAATAGTTTTTGATGGTTAAATTTCGGTAACCTTTTTATACGGAAACCGTACGATAAAGCGATAATTTTAAGTACAGAGAGCTGGAGTATAAGTAACTTGGTGCTGCTCCAACAATTAAGAGGATAACGTGGACTATTTATGTAAATTAAACTTTATTAACTGACAGGCTGTTTGTTAATATACTAAATCATATACATGTATTAATACAAAACGAACACGTAGAATGTTTTTATACTCTCTCAAAATATTAGATACATTAAACGAATTTATATTCTGCAGACTCACTTGAAAAACACGAATTAAGATTTCTATGAATTTTATTAGTCGTATGTATATTGAATTGGCATATTAATCCAATGTCAGATGCACTTATGTGTATTTTAAAGCCTCAATTTTTGCAATGACCTTTCCAAAGAGGAAACCAAATTTTAAATCAGTTGTATTTTCAGCGGTGTGTAATATGTATTACGACGTGCTGTATTGGCGGCAAATAACTTCCCTTTAACACAAAGCTTGAAGAAATTTATCTATATATAACCTGACTGAAGATATATTTTCACTATAATTCAAATTATTAAAAGTTTATAAAACCTGACAATTTCTTTTAAAATTCGACATCAGTGAACGTGCATAACAAGTGTTTGAAAATATGTGAGGACAATAAATTGCATGCATTGGGCGATATAAAGTTATGTAAATAGTGTGGAAAGCAAATAGCCTGACAAACATATACGCGTAAAAATCGCGGTAATAAATTAGTTTTGTTAAATAATACTTCGTGTTTCAATGAACAATGATGTCAAAAAGTAATGTTCACACGACCAAATATAAAAGCAGAATTATTTTAACATTGAGTTGATATTGTTGTATTGTCTCTACCAGGACACATCTTTGTAACTAGTAAAACAATGGCAGTATTTCTCGCCGAAGATGATTTTAAAGAGTTTTAATAATGGTTTCGGTATGTGATTGTTTCAAATGCTCAAAAACCTTAAAATGAGGAGTGTCCCAATGTAAACACATCTACACAATTCACTTACTAGCCTTGCGTCCGTTATCATTTATACACAATTGTCTGTGAAAAACGATAACGAAATGTATCACAACATTAAATAGCAGAACTCTGGGTATTACAATATATAACAAATGTTATTCAATTAGCCTTTATTGCAACGGCAAATTAAACTACAGTTTTAACTAATTTTAGCTGTTAGCGTAAACATGCTTAGTTTTTATAACTTATCATTTCGCTCGATTAATGTTACGTATTTCTTTTTTTTTTCTATACCTAAGACATCTCTCTGCCTTTTATCATTTCAAACAGTCATAATTACAACACATGCACTACCAATTTTACTACATAACGGGCAATAACTTGAGGGGACCGTTGTCAGAAAATTGTGTACGTGCCTGATTTATTGCATTCGATGTCACTCGTTGAAAACATGTTTAAGTGGTTGTGTTCTTTACCTAGCAACGTGTACAGAACTTGTATGATTATGTGTTAGTGACAAATTAAATTCCGCTTATAGTATGTATAATTAAATTATATTGTTGAAAAAACTGTCATCTTTTAACTTAATTGATGAATGTAAAACCCAACCTTTATACATATAAACAAATGACATTTATACAAATAAAATATATTTATAACTAACTGTCTTCAACTTGTATCTGTACATTCTTTATGTGTTGAGTTCACATATGATTGTCGAAAACAACTTTAAATTATACCATGCTTGAATTATATAAAATATTAAGTAAACATCACGTTTGTAAGGTATACGTTAGTATCAAACAATGACAACTGCCTTGGCATGTGCTACGTATGTTCTTAACATTCGATTGTTATTTCCAAGAGCACCCCCTTGTTTGCATTACGTGAGATATGCATCGCTATTCATACTGGATCATCACTTCAAAAGTAGTGGTAGAAAAAGAGTGTTTTCTGTTTTGAAAGAATATTCAAATGATAAACACAAGTTAAATTACTGACCGACAAACTTTCCGATGGCATTGATTTGAAAATTTTCAAATAATACCATAGCAGACCGAGCGTATTATTGTGTTATTTCAATATATACTAAAATAAAAACTCGCTATTTTTTGTACTTAGACAAAAAAACGGGAAAATATTCCCGACACAAAATTAATAAAGTGCATACACACTGCTAATATTAACAGAGCATGTTAAATATGAAATAATTTTCGCTTCATTTTTAACTTTTGCATCATAAAAAGTGTTTTGGAATTCTGAAAAGTGCCTGTTTAAATACAGGCTTACGCCCACTTGGATTTAGTGGATTTTGTTTCACGTTATATTAAAATGTATTTAATACAAATTTACAGAAACGTTTCATTAGAAAAGTTATTGTGAAGTTTTTATGTTATTTTATTTTAAGAACTCAAATAGGAGTTAATGAAAAAAGCTTACTGAATTGTGAATGGTTTGCTGGGTCAATTGTTGCCGAATCAATGTCCGAAGAAGAATTATTGAAAGGCAATATATATTGACAGGCATTGCAACTTATTGTACATTATTGATATTAAATTTCAGCGGCATCACCGTCTTATTGTACAATCTTACTGCGCTTATAGAAAAGTCGGTGTTAACCTAAAACTATGACTTCACGCAACATCAATGTTAACCATATTATTATGATTTATAGATTAATAAAAAAACACCAAGCTCATAGGCAGGTAATGACCATTATTTACAGCGAAATGTATCAGCGAACTTTTACATGTTTGATATTCCAACATGTATTGAAAGAAGACATATGTGATTTTGAATGAATAATGAAAAGCACTAAGCGCTATTATGCGATACAAAAAATTCCTTGTACAATATACTATATCAAAATTTGTAACATTGTTGGCGTGCTTCATCCTTTTTCTACAAATAGGCTGAAACAGAGCTAAGATATGTTGTGAAACGTTCTCAGACAAGACCAAATGACATGTGTCTGGCGACATTGTATTTATCCTTCGATGATCTGAAATGGGCGATGAGAAACAAATATCGATACCACTGCTTAGAATTTGATTGTACTTATCATACACCATGTGTTTAAAGACCAGAAACTATATTTCAATAATGCTTTGTATCAGTTATCTATACATGGCCTGCATATGGACGTGACTTTGTATTTGAGCTAGAAAGCAAATGTATTATCTTATACTCTGATTGTATTGCTGTGTTATTTCAACGTATACTTATTTAATACCAATATTCCGTTATATATACATAAGTTTTCCTGTTAAGGCAATACTATATATGTATTCAATATAATTTGCGGTATATGTTTATACTTTTACTCAAGAAGATCCATGCAATTGCAATGTTTAATGTACATTCTATTTTCTGTGTGCTCGTTTCTTTTATATGATACAATATTTTAATTGATTATTTCTGCGACGTAGTTCGACGGGGAATGATTTCTTTAATATTGGAATTGAAATGTATTACTATAAATAACAATTTCGATTTAAGCATGATAGTTTTGTTCGCCTTTACTGTTGAATTGTATTATTGTTGCATCATCTATAATATTTGAACAGCAAATATGGTCATTACATATCATGTCTATGAAAGAAAATTTATCGACATCGATTTGTATTCAAAATTTAATGTTGGCATCCGAGACCGAGGCTTCGGTCGATTTATTACTGTAAGGATTCCATGTGTCATGAATAGAATCTATTTAACAATGAATGAAAACTTATATATCGTAAGCGAATCAACATATTCAGGTTTGGTTGAACAATATTGATAATATTTTAGCCTTGTTCTTTACTTACGTTTGAATTCTTAATTTTAAATAATCAAAATCCCAGTAGATGGATCTTCTTCTAAACAGTTACTTTTTGCATTGTGTGTGCGCATAAAGTCGGTAGCAAAGGCTATAAACGGTATGTTAAAATGTGTTTGGTAACGCGCAAGAAAAAAATAATTGTCGCCATGTTCTGATAAGAGTTCGATATTTTGGTTACAATGTCAGCATATGTGTCCATTATTTTCAACTTTCATTATGGTATCTACAACTAACAAAAAGCACGGTTATATTGTGAATAACTGATTGAAAATATTTGCAATTATAGTAACAATATTTTCGCATTTCGTTACTTTATTTCGTCTTTGCATTAAGTGAACATGCTAAGAATGGAAATGACGCATAATCATCGATATCACTGAAGATGTATCAAATTAAAATATCGGAAATGATATTATTTAATAAAACGATTAAAAATTGCGGTTTTATTCATGAATTGTACAGCGCGAAATGATTTAATGTTTGGACTAAAATACCCGGTACACACCGATTGTTCAACTGTTCACACAAAAACATTTTCACGGAAAACTTAATCTAGACAGGGTTAATTCAATTTTATTTAAAACTACTCCTAATGATGTTCAGTCGTTCGAGAACAAACTACCTTGTTCAACGCAAGCGGATTTAAATAGTCAGATATAACCTTTTTCTTGCCTTTACTTTCGTCTATGAGTTACACTACGCTCCGGGTACTATAAATACTGAATGTTTGCTGAAAATCATTCTTTAGCTTTGGAACACGACGAGGTGTAAGTCGCATTGCTTTGATTACTGTTAAAATAAATATAATTTATGAATTATTAAATTTTTGCACGTGGTTGTGAAACTTTTATCTAACTCTTTTTAAATGAGCACCTCTATAATTGTTTTTGTCGCATGATTTTACATTTTAGTATATAAAATGGTTGTGTAATTTTTATTTCGCTCTTTTCAAATGAGTACCTCTTAAATTGTTTTTGTCGCATGTACATTTAAGTATATCAAAATAAGTTTACATATTTTTATATATTTATGAGTTCTTAGATTCAAGATAGGCCGACCACGCGTTTGGTCTTCAACAATTTGTCTGAAGTAGTATTTTAAATGCATTCGATGTTTATGCAAAATTTCAAAATGTTTTTCGTAATGTTATTTACTATATAAACATTTAGTACATATAGTTTCGGGAAAATATAATTATATTTTGAAGTTTAGATATAAGATAAAATATAAGATTAGATATAACAAAGATCAATCACGTTTCTGTATAATTATCGAAATTTGAATCGATAATAAACAGCTAAAGACTACTTCAACTATTTGTGGTGTGGTGCAGTTTTGTGACATTTTGAAAGCGGCTTACATTTTGAAAACTGTTTATCACTGGTGATCTGTTTATCTTGTTAGTGGTGTGTTTAGTTAACTTTTGTATTATTAAGCAAATCTTAAATTCTACGTTTAATTTAGTTTTGCATTATTGTTTGTACACATTCATTTTGTCATATCAAAATCTCTTCTCAATCTCTTCTCGCGGAAATCCAATACTTCCCATTCTACACAAGGTGTATCTACTTTCTAGCTTGTTTTCGTTGTGATTCGTGGTTTGTTATCGTTTCCTAGCTGAAACCCAACATTTTATGTATCTGGTATTTGTCATAAAACATTTTACCCCGAACAAAGCCTGACTCTGAGATAACAGCGACAATTTTGTGGCAACTTAGCGAACATGTATTTTAGTGAATAATTTTGTCTTACATGTTGTTAAATTGTTAACATGAGTTTATGAATTTCAATTCAATATTTAATTTAAAAGTATTGTCTATAACATTGTTCACTTTCCGTATTTATTAACAAGACTATTTTATGGTTTAATCAGAAAGTTGTTCGTGTATCACTGGTGATCTGTTTATCTTGTTAGTGGTTTGTTAAGTTAACTTGTATTAGCAAAGCTTAAATTCGACGTTTACTTTAGTTTTGCATTCCATTGAAATCGTTGTTTATAACATTGTTCGCTTTCCGTTTTTACTAACAAGATTATTTTTATGGTTTAATACATTTTTTAAAATTCACACATAAATAAAACTTTCCTTGTGGTCTTATCATTTGCGGACGTAATTAAAGCAGTGAAGTTGATGACGTCATCACGATAATTATTCATTGAGCTGTTATATTGGTTTCAGTGCTTGAAATTTATCGGCTTATTAATTTCATATTGCCATGCCACCACGCCCGAGAAAACGCAGATTGGTAGTTGCGGAGGCTTTGCGGGCTATGGACAAGCTGGACGTCGGTCCACAATCGGGCACAAGCACGGACCACGCGGTAGTGGCACCTGCCCCGGCGGAACCAATGGACGCCACTAACGATCAAGTATAACGGCTCAGATTATATGACGGTGAACAGTCCTAACTTCTATCTGGACAAAATGCACAATTTGTCCGAACTGAACGGCTACAATTCACACCAGAATGATACGCCATGCATTATACCGGAGAAAAGATACCAAAGATGTATGCGTCTCATAAGAGGGTGGCGAAAGATGTGATGTTTTGCATGGGATGTAAAACATGCTTTCTGTCTGATCGTCAACAACAGGTTGTATACTTTTGAGTTAATATACTGCGCTTTTCCGCGGCAGTTTTATTTATTGTATATGAGGAGGCTCCAGAGCTCTGCGTTGACATACTAAGTTACCTATCGGGCATGTACTTCGGACTTTTACTTGCCCTGAGCGAAATTCCAATAACGCTCACATCATTACGCATGAATGTTCAATTCTGTGAATTGCTTATAATAACTGAACACAAATCCTGTTTATGAGATCAAATCTGTTAATTTTTAAACTTTGGAAGCATTTTACAACGATCATTCATTCCGAAATGTTAACCTGTCTTATAGTCCGTTAAAATAATTTAAAAAGACAAGGCTGTCTTTCACGAGCAACGGTGTTTTTTGCCTATGGACCAAGATACGCCAACGACATAGTCTGGCCAAGTCGTACTCTCCCGCTGCTGTGTCGTATGTTAGAGGTTTTTGTATACTTGTATTAACATCGACTTCCAGATGGTACTTCTTTAAAGCACAGATTTAACGACGCATTTAAGTTTTTATTAATTTTATGTAACCCTGAGCCATACCTTATTATATATTTATATATATAATTGCTCTTGCACAACTCTGAATAACCAGAAACAATCTTGTATGTAAACCCCTGTGAATTGATGACAATGGTTTCAAATAAGGTGCGATAACAGGTATTTTTAAAATGAAGCAATCCGCAATCCGCAATCAAGTGGTCGATATTTAAATTATTCCGAAAAAATAATATATAAATATAAATATATATATATATATATATATATATATATATATATATATATATATATATATATATATATATATATATAAATAATAAAAGTAAAAACACGTGTCTGGGATTTTAAATATATATTGATTTAGCCAACGCGTTTCGCATAGCTCATTAGGGCATAATACAATATATTACAACGTCAAAATGTCATGGAGATAACGTCATATCAATTATGACGTCATAACGTCAATAAATATTAAATGAAATTTAATTTGGGTTTAAATACTTTTAATTACTTTTATTATATAAATATTCCTTTCACTTTAGCGAAACGGATCTGCACCATAGTTTCGAATGATAAACTTAAACGAAAACGTTTAAATGAACTTAAGCAGTCACTTATGCAAAGAAAATATCCACAATCTATTATAAATACAGGTATTAAAAAAGCACTTTCCATCCCTAAACATGAATTACTTTCAAAATCAACACAAAAAGACAAGAGTAATATAATTCCATTTATTTCAACACAAAATCCAAAAAATAAAGAACTGTTTGGCGTATTAAAAAACAACATTGACATTTTACAAACAGACCCGGTTATGAATAAAATAATTTCAAATCAGAAGATAATAAAATGTAAGCGACAGCCACCTAATTTAAAACGTCTGTTAACCAAATCTTACTTTTCATCTCAAGAACCAAGAGTATCCAAATGTAATGACTCTAGATGCGCCCTGTGTGGTTATATTATTGAAGGGAATTCTTTTGATTTTAATGGCAAAATGTTCAAAATAAAAACTAATATGTCATGTGATATACAAAATGTGATTTATGTATTATTATGCAATGGATGCAAACAATATTATATAGGTCAAACTGGCGATAAACTTAGAAATAGGCGATCTGTCCATGAACAACAAATGCGAGACCCCTCAACAAGACAGATGCCTTTAAGTAAACATTTAGATGAATGTTCACATAATGAACCAAATTTAAAATATTTCCATTTTATAAGCTATTTTCGAACAATATTTCAGCTAGGTTAGCAAAAGAACAACATTTTATACATGTATTTAAACCCAAATTAAATTTCATTTAATATTTATTGACGTTATGACGTCATAATTGATATGACGTTATCTCCATGACATTTTGACGTTGTAATATATTGTATTATGCCCTGATGAGCTATGCGAAACGCGTTGGCTAAATCAAATATATATTTAAAATCCCAGACACGTGTTTTTACTTTTATTATATAATATTCACAATCTGGATTATTACATTTTACTTATATTACTATATATAAATATATAAATATATAAATATATATATATATATATATATATATATATAGATATATATATATATATATATATATATATATATATATATATATATATATATATATATATATATATATGTATATATAAATATATAAATATAAATATATATAAATATAATATATATATATATATATATATATATTAGGAGAGGCGATAATAACTTCGATGCTATATGATACTGATCGACGTTGATTTTACAATGATTGTGTTAAGTGATGATGACTAGTGATGATACAGATACATATTAGGTTGTTAATGTCATGATGAGGATTTGTCAGTTGTCTTTTGATGATCTTGTTGATCGTAACGATGGTGTAAGATGATGATTAACAGTGATGATTATGCAGATAGGCTGGTATACATACACATAGAATTTAAGCTACCATAGAACAGTATGAAAATATATAACTTTAAAGACATATATATATATATATATATATATATATATATATATATATATATATATATATATATATATATATATATATATATATATAATCCCCCGACACCGGAAGGACGTGTGCTAATAGAATATTGCCGATTTATTTCAAAACGGCGCAGCAATATAAATAAAAAAATTCTGCAAATGTGGCAAGTCGCGCAGGAACAACCACTAACCATGTTTTATGTGCCTGAAACATGGAAAAAAAGTGTGGAAACCTGTACTATTTTGGCAGCCTCAGCGGCTATTGTCATTGAACCACCGGATGTTAGGTCTCAAGTTTTGATTAAATATAGTCGCATAAAACAAACATTATTAATTTGTTCCCGAATTGAAGATTGAAAGTTCTTGGCGAATGCATTGTATTCACAGCTTTGAGGTTGACATTCTCTCACAACACGTTAACTCTAGCCAATCGTCTTAAGGAAGCAGCCTTGACGGGACCATGTTTTCTGATCTGTGCGCATTTTACTGAAACTATATACAAACACTGGCCAGCATCCACGTACATTAATTTTGTGGAGGGTGTGAAGGTTTTTATATTTACAATAATCGTCGTTTTCCAAAGCTAAAGAATGATTTTCAGCAAACATTCAGTATTTATAGTACCCAGAGCGTAGTGTAACTCACTAGTAAAGTAAAGGCAAGAAAAAGGTTATATCTTACTATTTACATCCGCTTGCGTTGGATAAGGTAGTTTGTTCTCGAACGACCAAACATCATTATCCAACGACAATCTACACAGAAGTTTTAATATTTTATTCCTAAGGTTTGGCAGAACATTTGTCAAGGCTGGAATACATACATATAGAATTTAAGCTACCATAGAACGGTTTGAAAACATATAACTTTAAAGACATGTTTATATAATCCCCTGACACCGGAAGGACGTGTGCTTATTGAATATTGCCAAAAAGGTACACGACTGAAACTTTTCAAAAGTGTACCTTCCGCCAAAAGAAGAAAAAAGGCGGCTATTAGCATACGTTCATCTTGACAAATATTCTTCTCCAGTTCAAAACCAAATTTTGTAATCATCAAGCAAAATTTGTATCTTATTCAAGTTATTGTCACAACTGAATTCAAATGTTTTGTGAAAGTTCGGTAATCGCCATTCTATTTGACGCAGAAACTTAACAAAGTTGTTCAAAATCCGCTATATTTATTTTCAAAGAAAATGCCAATTTTAATGAAAATTCAGGTACATTAAACAGTGATTTCAATTTTGGAATTATATTATTTTAAAACTTTCCATTTAAGTGTTGCCAACTCGTTTGAATGTTGGTATGTTTTGTAATTCGTTTTTACAGGCTTTAAAATAACTTAAAATACTCTATAATTTAAAAATAGTATGACACATTAGTGCTTTTACACAATAAGCGCTATTTAATCCAATATATACATTACATTGCATTAAATTTTGATCTTTTTCAGTATGACTCTGGGTGAATTATATAGTGCCAGGCATAGGAATCATTATCTTTATAAGGTTCTTCCGGGATTAAGTTCCATTTTCGGTAGTGCCCAAGAACTTTAAATATGGATCTATTTAAAACTATGCACGTGCATATATCACGTCGAATATATCAACATTATAATCTTTATCTTTATGACTCTGGCTTTATTATATAGTGCAAGGCAACGGAAATCATTATCTTTATAAGGTTCTTCTGGGATAAATTCCCAGTAAATATGGATTTATTTAAAGCCAAAGGTGATCGCCGCGCTTTAACCATAAGCCATTTGGCAGATCGGTATCTTTATAATTTTGAAAAACAAAACATGCTCTGAGCTTGAGGGCTTTTACGATGAATTCAACATTATCCTTATCCACATTATTCCTGATCTCCTTATATTTTGTAAATGAAACATTATCTTTATAAGGTTCTTCCGGGATTAAGTCCCGGTTCCGGTAGAGTCCCGGCACCTTTTTCTCTACCAAGAACCATAAATATGGATTTATTTAAAGCCAAAGGTGATCGCCGTGCATTTAACCATAAGCAATTTGGCATATCGGTATCTTTATAATTTTGAAAAAATAGACATGCTCTGAGCTTGAGCGCTTTATACAATAAATGCAACGTTATCCTTATCCACATTATTTCTTATCTCCTTATATTTTGTAAATGAAACATTATCTTTATAAGGTTATGGCAGGTCGATTTCTTTATAATTTTGAAAAATGTGCACGTGCTCTGATGTGGAATATATCAACATTATAATCTTGATCTTTATGACTCTGGGTTTATTATATAGTGCCAGGCATATGAATCATTATCTTTATAACTCACCAAGAACCATACTGAGAATTATTATTGCAGGTCGATTTCTTTACAATTTTGGAATATATTTTAGACGTTGGTGCTTTTAGACAATAAGCATCGTTTTTTCTAATATATACACTACAATCATTATCATTATTATCTTTATTCTTATACAATGCCCATCATTATATGTAAAGGAACATTGTCTTTCTTGATTCTTCTGGGATTAAGTTCCGGTAAAGACTCGACACGGGAATCTCTAACAAGAATCATGCTAACTGGTATTTAAAAGCCAATGGTGATCGCCGAGCTTTTCATCATAAGCTAATTGGAAGATTCCTTTTTATTATAATTTTTAAAAAACAATATCGTTAAGTGTTTTGTGACAATAAACAGTGTTATTTATATACAAATTATAATTCTTGTCATCATAATTTTATTCATGAACCTTTCCTAGGTCCTTTACAGGTCGCCGTGGTTTAATATATATGTTGCCCGCCCAGCGACCGGGAGGTCACGGACTCGATCCCCACCACGGGAGCTTTCCCCAGATCTCCCCCAAAGACACCAAGCACCGGCTCCAGGCCCAGGAAATGTTCACGACAACGTCTTTACAAGTTCCAGGCCTTCAATAAAAATGAGCCAAAATAAATAGGTTTAAACTAACCGTTTCCATCATTATCTTGTACACTTACGTGACATGTCAGTTTCATAAAATTTGAAAAATAGCATTACATGCAAAATTGTCCAATACTGTTACCCCTCTATCCTTTATTCAAGGTCATTTCCGGATTAGAGTGTTTGTTTACAATTTAACAAAATAACTTTAAACGTAAATAGTTTCCCCCGGCTCCGGTTACGAAACAACAATGGATTACAACTAAGAACCATATCCAGAACAAAATCATTGAATAAAAATCATCATCATAATCCTCTTTGTTTTACATCAGTATTGGTCATTTTTAACCATTACAGACAAATTACAATCAACATCAGTCAACATCAATCGCTATCAACAAAATCAACATCAATAAAGAGTATTATAAGCCAGTATAATGTCCCCCTAATCATCATAATCGTCATCATAGTCATCATTATTATAAGTGTCATCACCATCACTACAAATAATCAGTAGATCGTATCAGCAATCATCATCGGCCCTTATAAGAGGTCATCATAATTGCCTTAAACATAAAATTGAGGAACTCCAAAAGCAGGAGATAAATCCTTATTTTTTACCAGTATCCTTTATTTAAGGAAATTGACCAATTGCCAAACAACACAATACAGCACAAGATACGATCAAACTAGGATCACCGACTTGGTTATCATCAATTATCATATCCTCATTTTTCATCATCAACAGACGTCCTTGTCATCATTGACATCATCATTTCCATCATCATCAACATTCAAAGTAAACGTAATGCTAAGCCACCGTTATGATCACCAGCTCCATGATCTGCCAAACCTAAGGAATAAAATATTAAAACTTCTGTGTAGCCTGTCGTTGGATAATCGTTTACTGTGAAGTACGGTTACTGTGAAGTAAATCTTACCGGACTGCATATGCTAACACATTCTTGATATATGTATAACGACACATGAAAAAACGTTTACATTGATGTAAATTGATCAATACTTCAAAGGCTTTTGAAGCGTTGTTATTGAATTTCAATTAAAATCAAAATAACATTGAGTGGTATGACAATCGATACCTTGTTTCGGTTGTATTTACATCTTTTTTAATAGCTATGTTTGAAAGGTATTTAAGTGTATGCGTAAACAAGCAGCCAATCACGTGATTCTATAGTGTGTCTTTCAACGGAAACACGTTTCATTAACAGTAACACGTTTACTTGACGTATTGAATATATTCAATTAGTTTGGCATGTCTGTAACAGTATTATTAACCATGTACAAACAATCTCCATCAGTCGTTGATTTTAAATATTTAAAATAAAATATTCTTAAAAGATACAGAGAATACAGCAAAGAAACCAAAAATAAAACAATTAGTTTTCGCAATTATTGTTAAAAAAATAGCGGCGCATTCACGTTAGTTGTATAATGTTGTGGTTTCGATATATCTAGAAACCGTTCTGTAAACCGATGCGCTAAATATATTCTAAACCTTTTCTACAATACATACCGAGGCATTATTATTCGTGATTGTGTGTTGCGCACGTGAAACACTTTAATATATTTCATTTTAAGCGTTTGATGCATATATAAAGCAGGGGCACAATAATATATTGACCGTGTATTAATTTTTATCCAGATTTGCATTTATCTGTATATTTTATCGAAATGGTTATACACGCTGACATCATTGTTTTATTGCTATTGATGAATTTAAGACAAGAAATGGCCATGTCTGTATAAAAGTGTACGTCCACTTCTAGGTTTTCAGCTTGTTAACAGTTGGCCAGTTCAATACGAAGAAACGAGATATGCGTCATTATTTTTATTCGCTGACGATTCTCTCAAATTAAATACAATGCATGTATAATATATACAGTGAAACATACCAAATTATTAACATATTATTTAAATAAATAATTCAAACAATCGCGCGTATGTAATAATAATAATAATACATACAGAAATACATATACAATATAAATACCAACACTATATTTACCGATTTTAATTCTTCCATACTCAAAAAGCCACACTCTTAAAACAATTTTAAACGTAACAGATATTTACGTAGATCAACAATGGATATATGACGTCGGATGCGTATATATTTCGCGCCAACGTTTTAATTAAATTTCCCGTAAATTAACGGCGTTAACACTCCCCACCATGAAATCACACGGATTTCATAATAATCAATGCATAGAATTATAAACAAACATCAAAAAAAATAAATAAGAGAATCAGTTTATACTTTCACACAAAGTATTTTAAGACAACAGTTCAAGATAAAACACTATAAATGATACTACTTCAATAATGTAAAAAACAACAACAAACGAGTACCATTTAATAACTTGACTTGTCTTTAAATCCATACTGCACAAAGTATGGGTAAAATATGTTGAAAATTTAATAACTATCGTATTCTTCGTCAAATTGTTTGTTCAATTTAAATTGAGCACTCGAGTAAGCACAATTTATGAATTGGCTTAATTGATGATGTATTGCGGGATCTTACCTCACAATTACGAACATGCCCGTCCCGACCCTTAATAACCTTAGTGACCCTACCCAAAGGCCACTGTCCTCTCGGTGTATTGTCATGAGCTACAAGGACAATGTCACCGTCACGTAAGTCAGTCTGTGTCCGTTGCCTCTTATGGCGCACATGCAACGTTGGCAAATATTCTCGTATCCATCTACGCCAAAAAACGTCACTCAGATATTGAATTTGACGCCACCAACGCATCGAGTACGTGGCCTCTTTCTAAAAAAAACAACAATCGGATTACTGCTGTTTGTTTTCATCAGCAAAAGCATGCTGGGAGTCAGAACCGAGAGATCTTTTGGGTCGTTGCTCACTTGAGTTATAGGTCGATCATTCATGATTCTCTCTGCTTCTGCCAATAACGTAGTTAATTTTTCATCTGTGAGAAGTTGTTCTCCAGCCATTGCCTTGAGAATCGAACGTGTAGACCTAATCAGCCTCTCCCATGCACAACCCTTGTGACTGGCATATGAAGGGTTGAAGTTCCATTCAATGCCACGGTTGAGCATATAATTTTCTAATTTGCTAGAGTTCATTTCAAGAACGGACTTCCTCATTTCTCGATCAGCGCCTACAAAGTTCGTTCCATTGTCGCTAAAGAGCGTTTCCGGTTTTTCCACGTCGACACGTAAAACTTTGAAATGCTGCGATGAAAGAATCGGTCGTCAAGCTATGTGCAACTTCTATATGCACTGCCCTTGTTGTAAGGCATGTTAAAAGGACAAAGTCTTTTAGTATTGGGATTTACCAAGTACTAGACTACATGCTACGTTGTCGTTGTCGTCGACCATCCGCAGATACGCGCATGCACCATAGCCTGTTTCCGAGCCATCACTGGACACGAGCAGTTGGATACATTTCTCTTCTGAGAACTGGTCAGGACGATAACACCGTCTAATTGCTATATTTCCTAGAAAAGTTCGCTGTCCACCGTTGCCAGTCTTAACGATAGCGTGATGGTATTGCTTCGTCCCAGCCGATCTTCTCTCTGCATAGTTGCTGGATGCTTGCTTTAGCGCGTAATGTCACAGGTGAAACTAATCCAAGCGGGTCGAATATCGAACTCACAACTGATAAAATGCCACGTCGCGTCAAAGGTTTTTCAGTCAGTTTTATTTCAAACCTTATCGCGTCCTCGTTTATATTCCACGTGACGCCTAATGTGCGCTCAGTCGGAAGTGCATTACCAGGACCAAGCTGAACAATAGACGTAGCGCGTTCCGATTCCGGTATCGCATCTAACACTTTCCTGCTATTGCTTAGCCACTTCGTTAGTCGGAATCCACCTAAACTCAACAAGACCTTCAAATCAGATGCCAGATGAATCGCATTCTCTTCTGACCTCAGAGATTTAAGACAATCGTCTAAATAGAAATTCTTATGAACCGTAGACCCTACTTCCGGGTCAAATAATTCGGCATTGTCAGTCGCAGTTCGTTTCAGTGCAAATGCCGTGCAACTGGGTGAAGTCGTCGCCCCAAACAAATGTACCTGCATACAGTACTGCTTTAAAGTTGCCGACATGTCCCCGTAAGGCCACCATAGGAAACGAAGTGCTTGACAGTCATGTTCGCATACACGCACTTGATGGAACATGGCCCCGATATCGGCGACAATCGCTACCCTCTCCTGTCTGAAACGACACAGTACCCCAACTAGGCTGTTAACAAAGTCAGGACCTTGAAGTAGTTGACTGTTATGGGATGTTCCTTGAAACTTCGCAGCCTAATCAAACACGACGCGAACCTTTCCTGGTTTATTCTCGTTAGTCACTGGATGGTGTGGCTGATACCATGTTCGATTCGTGGTTTCGGTTTCAGTTACTTCCTTAGCATACCCTTTGTCTATATAATCGTTAACGGTAGCCGCGTATTTCTTATGCAACTCAGAATCTCGCGATAGTTTTTTCTTCAACTGCACGAGTCGCGCATGCGCTAGCGTAAGGTTGTATGGTAAGCGTGGGTTTTCATCACACCATGGTAGTCACATCTTATAGTGTCCATTTTCTTTTGAAAGTGTAGATTTCATGATTTGAAGTGCCCGTTTATCTTCGACTGAGAATAATTCCTTCTCGCAATTAATAACATCATTGAAGTCTGTTGTCCACATCCGCTCAAGTTGTTGTAAGAGGACGTCACGTGACTGACTAAAATTGACGTTCACGTCATTTCCGATGTAAGTATCTGAAGTGCTCTGAACGGGACCTCTCACCACCCAACCCAGGCGTGATCGAATAGCGTACGGTTGATTTTGCTCTCCTGTTTGCACGTCCAATGGTATATGCGCTTCCGGTGCGTCTGTACCAATCAACAGCATGACATCACCTGCTCCAACAGACGGAATGTTCAAATCCGCAACATAATGGAATCTGGAAATATCTTTCGCAGAAGCGGCTGAATTTTTTGAAATTGGTAGTCTCTTCACTGACCAGACATTTTTCAGGCAAACTTCGCCAATACCCATCACATTCCGTACCCGCAAGTCAACTTCACGCCCAATTGTTGTACTTCCGGTTGCATTGATGGTTGAAATCTGAAATGTCATGGGTCTACTAGAAACGTTCAACGTCTGTAACAGTCGTTCGTCACACAAAGTCTTGTCTGCTCCATCGTCAAGCAATGCGTAAGTCTGATAAGATTGACCTTCGGACCCAATAACAGTTACAGGAATGATCCCTAGACACGTTTTCACAAAGGAGCCAGAAGTTGGTGCACAGTTTACTGACGGCTGTGTAACCGTATAGTCAAAATCGGATTTGACCCAACTATGTAACAGTGTGTGGTGTTTTTGAGAGCAGTCGGGTACCGAGCATTCTTTGGGCTTTCTGCAATTATTAGACAAACGATTGCCCTTTAAGCAGTTAAAACACAGTTTGTATTTACGAACGAATGTTCTCCTGTTCGCCAAAGTCATGGACTGAAAGGACTTGCATGATGATGAATCTATGCAATACAGTATCTAGAACAGCACAAACATTTACGCTCTTACTGCCTGTTTTGTTTGTGAGAGTTAGTGGTCAAAGTGGTCACTTTGCTTTTAACATAAGCATCCTGCTTGAGTTTTGTTTTGTCGGACTTGTACATGCAACATGAGACCTTTTGTCAACAAACTTAACTAAGTCTGAGAAACGTTGTTCTCGACCAGACTCTAAAATATCATGTGCTACATCTACCCATTTTGTTCTTAAATGCATTGGCAAGTTTTCAGAATTATCAACATCCGAAACAAATCCTAACTGAGATAAAGTTATCTCGCATTTTTGCATCTCTAAAGACATATGTGAAAGACCTTCAAAATCCGAAGCATTAATTTGTGGACCAGTCACTAACTTATCAATGTAAGATCTAGCAATCACATGCGGCTTGTCATACCGGTTTTGCAAAATACTTTTTACGGTAACCCTGGCTTGATTCTAACAACACACAATTATCTATACACTTCTTAGCATCTCCGGTGCAATATTGAATCAGATAGCTTAACCTAAGTCTATTATCATTAATCTTAGACTCGATATTAGTCTCAAAGTTTCTAATGAACTTACAATAATCAATTGCCTTTCCGCTTAATGTCAATATTTCTGGTTTGGGCAAATTGAAACCTTCTTGCAATGTACTGGCTAGTCTATGAAATGCTGAATCAATATACAACATTTTTTCTTTGTTACCTGACCTGGCTTCTGCTGCATTCATCGGAACATCACGATTTCCAGAAGTAACCTTCTGAGTCACAGAATAAGGCCTGTTTATATAAATACCTGCTTGAATGTCACAAACATTGTCAAGTAAGGTGTTTTCTCCATGGTGCCCAACTTCCGGAACGTCTCCTCTCGTCCGCCCCGTAACAACGCCGGACACCCGTTCTGTTCCGCTGGACCGCATCGTCAAATCGCCGGACATCCGGTTTACTTCACTGGACCGCCCCGTCACATCGCCGAACATCCGGTCTGCTCCATTGGACCGCACAGTCACATCGCCAGGCATCCGGTTTGCATCACTGGACCGTCCCGTCACATCGCCGGACATCCGGTCTGCAACACTGGACCGCACCATAACATCGCCGATGGCTGCTATATCTTCTTCTGTTTCTTCTTCCCAGATTGCCTCCTCGATGCGCTCCCTCTACCTCGCTCTCGTGCTCAAGCATCTGGCGTTTGTGCTCAAGTACACGCTGTTCCTGTTCGAGTACACGCTTTTCCTGTTCGAGTACATGCTGTTCCTGTTTGAGTCTGTGTTTCTCTCGTAGCGTTCTCATCTTGTGTTCTGCAAGCAAGCGTTTCGCCCTGGCATTTCTTAAGTTTGACCGCGATGACGCCGTCGTACTTACACAGCTTACTGAAGATATTTTATCGTCATCAGGCGCCTTCTAATCAGCGACCAGCCACTGTGAAATTCTCTCCTGGAACTCGTCGAAATTCTTTCGAGAACTTTCGAAAGATTTCGATAAATCTTCACAAGTTACTGAGTCCGTACACAAACTTACACACTCTTGATGAACGCATTTTAATGTCTCAAATTGTCACACAATCTGTCGTTTAGCTGCTTAACATTTTCATAATTTTCGCAAGACGACATATTTTCTTCCAGTTTTTCATACAGCTTCGTTAAATTTGCTATCTGGGTCGAACGCGAACGCTTCGCTCTATAGTCCGTGAGTCGCCATTTCGTTTCTTATTATAATGTACACATGTGCATTCAGTCTTGAATCTTCTTCACCTTAGCGTTGTTTCTTCACACACTAAGTTGAAATTCGTTTCTCCCCACGGAGTTGTGAACTGGTTATCCACACGGAGATATATCGAGAATTGTTAAGAGTTGGCCAGTTCAATACGAAGAAACGAGATATGCGTCATTATTTTTATTCGTTGACGATTCTCTAAAACTAAATACAATACATTTATAATATATTCAGTCAATCATACTAAATTATTATTATATTATTTAAATAAATAATTCAAACAATCACGCGTATGTAATAATAATGATAATACATACAGAAATACATTTACAATATAAATACCAACAACATATTACCGATATTAATTCTTCCATACACAAAAAGCCACACTCTTAAAACAATTTTAAACGTAACATATATTTACGTAGATCAACAATGGATAAATGACGTAGCATGCGTATATATTTCGCGCCAACGTTATAATTAAATTTCCCGTAAATTAACGGCGTTAAATCAGCTTGTTGACCATCATCACGTTAACATGTAATTTATTTACTCTGAAGCTACAACATATATATAGGATCTGGCACGAGTTGTCATATCATACCATATTTTATTAAACGAGTTCAGGAATTTTGTTAGTAAGCGAGACTTTGGCGAGCTAACTAACGAATTTCCTGGACGAGTTTAATAAAATAGGGTATGATATGACAACGAGTGTCAGATCTTTTTATCACATGCTTTTAAATCAGCAAATTAAATAAATATTTACGAAAACATAATGATAAATCCCGAAAGTTGCTTACATTTCGTGACGTCATTTGACGTTGCAACGTCATTTCAGCAAAATAACAAAATGCGATTGGTAATAAACGAAAACTAAGCCAAACAATGTTTAAAATGTTGTATTACACATGTGTAGTATAAAAAATATTTAATGTTGGTATTACATGGTTACCAGGGTATAGCATATGATAAAACATTTTAACCTATAATAGGCATTGTGTGTAGTGCCATACTTATATCGTCAGAAATGCATCAACATTTAATTCACTATGGGTTGAATAACACGGCGTTAATCATCTCGGGACCAGTCTACCAATATAATATGTGGCAAATAAGAACAATTTAGTATTCAATTGTATTTATCAATCTGGAACTAATGTTACATTTTCTACTTTACACATCTGTATCATCATTTTTGTGCATGCAAACCATGGTTGCAAAATAATCAGCGAAACCGCAAACACCGTCAACAAAATTCAAAAATTGCAAAACAAACCGAGGAAACATAATTTTATATCCATCTCAAAAGTGTAATTAGAATAAGAACGCAATTCAGACGGTTACAGAATTAATTCTCGTGAGACTTACTTTATTCCCGCCTATCAGTATGATCACATTTAGAGAGCAAGATTTTTTTCTAGATTTATATTATGCGTGGGAACTTGTCTCGGGACAAAAATGAGTCTAAATAATTTATGTTTTTTAAAATTATTGACAAATAAATCAATTACAAATATTTGATTATCTATGTGGATTAACACATGTGCAATATTTTATTTGACAGTTTTGCTGATTATTGGTTTTTAAGTTACCTTTAAAATTCTATATGATTTTAATACACTGCAAATGATAATAATAATAAAAAAACTAATAATAATAATTATTATTGTCGTTATTAGTATTACGCTTGAACGGTTATATGTCCAACTGCATGAAAATAGTGAATATCAAGTTGTTTTAGTATTTAATATCAAAGACAATTACACTCCATGAACTCAATCACAATTGTAGAGCAAGCCTTTATCTTATCCACTCCTTTTCTTACAGAACCCAAAATATAAACATACAATAAATAACATTGTGATCGCCGCCTTCGTGTTTTGAATGCAAAGCAAAGACACTTAATTCTGATTAGATTTTTAATTACTTAAACAAAGTCGATAGGTTTTGAAACTTGCACCAATATAAATTATTTTTGCAAAAACAATCAACAACAATATGAATGTGTAACTGTTGTAGATAATGTAAAGAACTATTTAACAGTGTCGATATTTGCGCACAGCATTGACGTTTTCACATTTGAGAATATGGCGATGTTAATATTCTCGTTTTGTGTTGTTGTTATTTGTTGTTTCCATTTGATAATTACGACGACGATCCGACGTTTCGTAATAAATAAACCGTGGATTAAATGCCATGGATGTATTTAATTATGATGCCTGATAACTAACCAGAGCAACTTGAATCATTATTTAAGCAAACGATTATAAAGTATGTTATGTGTTTCCTTTGCTGTGAAACTTAAAACGATTGAATTTCGGGATAACAATAACTGAAACATTAATTGTTCAGCTGCGGATAAAAGTAAATGAGTGTAAGTATTGATTTTACTCGAACACAATATTTACTCATTTATTTAAAGGAAATTTTATCGGATGGTAATGTAGGATTGAGCAAACAAGTTGTGTTGTATTCAATAACAACTTTTAAAATGATGAAAATCGATGCATTTTCCAATTGAATTTGAACCGCTTGAATGCAATTCCAAATAGTGTTTTTTATGTTGCAATGTATTGACAATTGAGTAATACGAAATTTAATGATTATTAGCAGTTTGATAGTTTTTGTTCTGCCAGAGGCGATGCGCGAGGAAATAAAGCAAATACCAATATTCCAAGTGTACATGTATTTTTAACAATAAAACGGGTTTTTAAAAGGTTACACTGTTAATATGTGTTTTGAATTTATTTGAGTTTTTATGATATACGTAAAATATATGATTTCTACAATATGTGCAACAAATGCTTTTTGATATATAATTAAAATAATGAAATGAAGAAGGTACTTGATTAGATACATAAATGTTGAACCTTCTTTCTTACACTCTCTTCCGTTTAGGCAACATTATAGAGGCAACAGTATAAAGTAGATATTTTTTCTTATAGAAATTTCAACAAAAACCTTTTATGATTTGTTATATCAAATGCCTAGTGTGACGCAATTCGTTTGAAATGTGTACTGATGTTGTTTTATTATATCTACATGTCTGTATTGACTCTAATCCGTTACATATCTATTATAACATCCTTACAAAACCAACCCAAGGATCGATTCTAACACAATTGTATTATTATGTGTTTGTGTGTGTGTTCCACACTATCGAAACAATATAAAATGAACAGTTTAAAACTTCAAATTTAGTATGTTCTAATGCATCTGAAATATGTATAACGCGGATAAAATTATTAAATATTGTGTTAATATATTTGTCAAGTTATTAACTAAGAATAACTATTATAATTAGCTATCTGCCTATAGTCTTTTTAACGAACGGTCAACGATATGTGGACTGCGTTTGTATAAGCTTATTTAATTAGAAACCAGGAAAAGTTCATAAATCTAAATTTTAAAGAAAGACTAACATCCTCAATATTGCTATGATATAGATTGTTAAAGAAAATCACGAACATCACAGCTCTCCTTTCAATAAAAGAGCCTATATATATATATATATATATATATATATATATATATATATATATATATATATATATATATATATTGAATGTATCAATGCTTCTCACAATCGACACGTCTATACTTATCATGATGGCAGCATTCTTGTATTACATTATTACTAGTTTATGGCCAGATATATCTACATATTAATATTAACGAAGACATTATAATATAATATGAAACTATAATAGTACAAAGTACCCATTACCGATTATGAATAAGCAAACGATGTTCTTCTTAAAAAGTTTAGATTTGTTGTATCACGCACTTTTGTGTACATTAACAGATCATTAACAAAAAGTGTCATCATCGCAACGTTTATTGAAAAACAAATGCAGTAATTTCAAATGCCGAATCCCCAAAGCGTCGATTGGACCCAAGATCTTGACCTTCAAAGTCGGGTAAAGCAAATCTCATTATTATATTTCGATATAACAATCAATTGTTTACTAAGTCTTTAACCATTACATACAATTAAATTATTTTTCTGTAATACTTTCTTAGTTATGATCTGCACATCTATCATTAACTCAATACAAAGGGCAATAACTCCACTTTAGGCACTTCATTTTAGCTACGGTTTCGTTTGATGAGACGACGTCGAAACAAAAATATGTATGTAATGTATGTAATTACATAAAAGAGCGTAAATCATTATAAATCATTTATATAGCTGCTGAGCGAAATGTGAGTGTCTCGGTATTAAACTGCTGAACAATGATGAACGAGTATCGGCCAAATCGTACCACAGAAAACCATCACCAATATTGATACGACGCAGACACACAAATGCGAGTAAAGGGTCACGTAATCCTCAGAGGGAGCGTTAAACCATTACAGATGTAGACAGACTTTCATTCAACCTGCGATGGGCCATACGATATTTTATGAATCTTACTTTCAAATTGAGTACATTTATATAAGCGTCTATGATCAACGAAAATATATACATTTTTAAAAATAACGCAATAAATATAGTCTTTATTTTTTCCTAAACAAAGAACAACTGCATTTCAACGAAGCATATTTTGCTTTGCAACCTTATATATTTATCAAGTGATACTGGTGTTAACGATATTATTAAAAAAACATGTCAAAATATGAATATAGTATTTTAGTTTAAACATATTTATTTCAAACAATGCACATTGTTTTACACAGAATATCACACAACATTTATTATAAATACATGCTTGAATTGGATTAGAACGAAAGACGATGTCTTATTTTGTTCTTCTCCCTATACAAATACAGTTTCATGTTGCTAGACGGACATACATGGATTTTAAATAGTTAACAATGTTAAAGGTCTGGAGAAAAATAAACTGCGAGTATAGTTTCTTTTGTGAGAAACATGGAGAGAGAGAGAGAGAGAGAGAGAGAGAGAGAGTTAGAGTTATGGGAAGAAAATGAAATACGTTTAGAAGGACTTGTTTGGTGCAAGCGAAAACAAGAGAGTTGAGCGTCGTTCTGAAGCATATTACGAATCAAATCGCTTACTTTTAATAATAAATGTACGCACTGCATCGGCTATTTTAGTCTTCGTTAAGTAGTCACAAGTGTTGTCTCCATATAGACTAGTTTCAATGCAGGGAACGGAATATACGGATATTGAGTTCAGAAGTTCGCCACGAATATGTAAATACCGAGTGCATTCGAGAATGTAATGTGACGTTGTTTCATGAAGTCCGCAAAGACATACCGGGGATGCAAAAATATTGCGTCTGAAAAGGTGTTCGTTTAAGGCGCTACACTTTGTTCGTAGGCGTGTGTGTAGCATTTGAGAGTGTCGTTCGCCGTATATATAAAAAGGGATTCGGAGTCTGTCGATCTATGTTAATTTGTCTTTTAAAGGACTTTATGGATTCAGCGTTTTTTATTTCAACGGGAAGATTATTCCATTTACATACAGTGGATGGTAAAAACGAATTTGAATACAGTGACGTACGCGCTTGAATAGTTTGGAGATGTAACGAATTTCTTAATGAGTAATTGCTAAACGATCCAACTTTAGCGGGTAAAAGGGATATCAAATAGTTTGGTACATTACTAGACATTTATACATTAATGTAAATTTGTGTTTGCGTCTTCGTTGGCTGATAGTTTCCCAGCCTAGCTTATTACAAAGTTCTTCTAATGAGACTAAGCGTGTGCATCCAGATGTTATTCGCGCGGCTTCGGTTTGAATTTTTTCCATATCATCTTTTTCATATTGCGTACAATTATCATATACATCGTCTGAGTACTCAAGGATTGGTCTTATAAAAGAAAAATATATTTTCTCGAGAGTTTTCCAAGCATTGTTTTTAATCGACGAATTATATGAACGCGTGTCTATGTCTTTTCCTTTATGTATGATATATTCGCATGCCAAGTACAGTCATTGGAGATAAAAACACCTAAATGTTTATGGACATCAACGATGGGTATATTCACGTTATGCATGGTCAATGGTGGATGAGATGGTTTATTTAGTTTTCGAGATATGAGCATTGATTCGGATTTTGAGGGGTTAAAACATACCAACCATTTGTCAGCCTAACTGGATATTTTATCAATGTCTGATTGCAAAACGGCTGCAGTTTCGTTTGGCGAATTTACGACCATAAACAGACTGGTATCGTCAGCAAACAAATGTATGTGTGCTTGTATATCAGCAATGATATCATTAATATACACAAGAAACATAAGTGGACCTAGAATAGTACCTTGTGGGACACCGGCAAGAATTTCAATAGGGCTTGAAATAGTATTTTCAATACACGGCTCCACAGGGATAAGAACTATCACTAACTAAACTCGTTTCAGTTAATGAGAATGTATAGTATTCATCATGTTTCAATCGCACGAATCATGACATAGTATCCTTATGCTAAACTCTCAGTATGATGCGTCGCTGCAGTTTCCCATGACAACCCACACTCTTTAGACGATAACGACAAAAAATAATGTCATATTAAGCGTGATAATTGTTCCAAGACGATTGTTATTATAGAGGGAATATCTCATCGTTCTCATATAATTACGCTAAACCATCAAGATACGATTTAAGGCGCCTTTAGTTTTACACTTAACGATAATGCAATTTTTTTGGCCACAATCTGTATTTTTGTATTCAATTTGACATTGTGTTGTACGATGGCAAAGATGTGAGATATACATGCTCTTTATTAGGTCGTGACCGCGAGTTAGTAACTCGCTCTTAAGATTTAATACGTTATAAACACGAGAGCGCTTCAATGAGCCGTGTGCTTTTGGTGCAATCGAACTAAAATGAATAGATTTAATTTTAATCAATAAATATCAAACCAAAAGTAGTATGCAATGAGATATTTCTATTCGCCGTTTCGTACTTATAACGTTATTTTATTATCTTTACTCTTGCGTATCAGACCTGCATTCACTAGTCATTCTTTGAAAACTGTTTATAGGAGATGTGTTCGTTATATCTAATAAAGTAATATAATATTCATATATAAAGACAATTTATGTAACATTAAAAAACATGTGTCAACGAGTTATAAATTACATTGGCAACTGTATTTTATATGGTATCCCACGACTCCTTTATAACCGACATTAAGAAATTACAATACTAGATTCTGAATATTTTCGGTATTTTCGACATTGCATATACAAAATAACGACCCTAATAAATTATCAAACAGTCCTGACATTGCAAGTGCGTCTTAAAATCAACTTCTGACATTTAACAATCTTTGTCTTTGCATGTAACAATCAAACGCAGATATAAATCAGATACGGCTTTACAATGAGTCATAAATTTGATAATTCGGGATTTAATTAGTATGTGCAATCATTGCAAACAATCCGCCAACTTTATTCAGGACTGCTAATGTTGTGGACATGCATTTCTTCAGCATTCTTTTGATTTGCTGCTGCTTCTTTTATCATTTTGCTAAGTCCGCGTTCTGTGGTCAACCCATCACAGTAACAACAGGATGTACAGACAAACACAACTGTAATTGCGGGTTAAAATTACTTGTTCAGCCTGAAGATGTTGCGGCAGCGATGAATGAAGTGACGTCATTCTTCAACGCGGAATAGACCGTTCCATAATCGATAAATTGACCGCCGCCATATTGTCAGTCACATGACTGTCCGCCATTACACTGCTGCTAACTGGTGCGAGTCTGCGATTCCAAAAGCCAAAGACGAAGAGAATACCCGCTTTACCGTTGTCGGATAAATAAATTACTTAATGAATTAATGTGAGGCGATTATCACATTATTGTTGTTTAAATGATTGTTTGAAGTTGAGATTGATTGTTACAAATAAAATGTTTAAAATGCTTTCGTGTATTTGCTTTTTTTATATCTGTAATCAAGTGGTAATCATCGGCGAAAATTTGCCGGTTCATTCGCTCATACTATGTCTTTGATTAGACATGTTACTTTTAACGTTTCACAAACAATTCACGCATGTATTGTTGTGTTGATGTTAATAGCCGCAACATCAAGCAATTTATATTTTAATTAATACTTATTAAAGATTCTCGCGCAATTAATTACCGCTAATTGTTTGTAATTGGTCTCATTTGGTAAAAATCTACATTCCAAAATCATAACATATTATATTAAGTACGGTATGATATTTTTGATACGCCTTCCATTATTTTTCTTGTTCTAACTGATATCAAAGATAAAAAATTGTGGTTTGGATTTATATTTAATTTTTTTTAGATGGAATTTTGTCACGTTAAAAAACGAGCTTTTTATCATGAGAGAGTGATATTGATCTTGACGATATTTTATGTGATTATTCGGAAGATGAAGAGAATGTGATCTATGTGATATATCTATATTTGCATCTGTGAATCATTTAACAGCTATAAAGCTAAAAAATACTAAAAAATGTATTTTATAGGTCTTTGAAGTAACGCAAAACATATGGATAACGACACCAAATGTTTAGTCAATTAATCCACACAAAAAACTCCGAAAAAACACCTAAATAATATTTCAAAAATATATTATTAAGCGCCAAACGAATTTATTAATACATTTATTTGCAACTTTAAAAACGCGGCATAAGCATCAAATTAAAGATTATCTGAAGACTGAAAGGCCAACAATTTGACACAACAAAGAGCTCTATGCATAAGCCGTAATATTTTTTGCAGAAAAGCTTCAATAAATAATAGTAATTCATCTAATTATAAAAATATAATTATGAAAGGCATTAGTACGTTAGTGTGATAAACACGTGAGTAATAGAAAGTGTAAGGGTTGCATTGAAAATAAACGTACTACAAAGCCCTATTAAAAGCGAAGTGCATGACAGTATTTACATGTAATTTTAATTTGATGGGTTTTGTACAGAGAATGACGCTATTGAGGAATATTAACATACAACTGAAAAACACAACTTTACATGATGCAATTTGAACTGTGTATTCATGTATATTGAAAACTCGTTACTAGTGAGTATGAGTGGCAAATATCTAACATTTTAACACACATATATCTATATTAATATTTTTTTAAACATTATTTACCCCCGTTCGTGTCAAATGTAATTTCTTGTTTTTATGATGTCGTTCGTGCATTGCCGTAACATTAAATCTTCATACGAAATGACGTAGTTTTAATTAACCGATACCCGCTAAATACGTTAAATGTTATGTTTTTAGGTAAATTTTATAATTATCAAATACTTTTTTTCATAAATTAAACCAGGGATTAAACGGGCTAGTATCTTTACGGTGTACAATTTCTGATATTCTATATTGGACATAACTTTTAATTTGTACAATATGTAACATATCTAATGAACGCAACTGTTAAGTATGTCGGGGGTAAAATATTAAACCAAATGACTGCTTAATACTACCAGAAAGAGAAGACATGGTGGCATCATCAATTGTGTTTAATGACCAGACTGTCATCTGCCACGCAGTGTGGTTTATGACACCCCGGGATGACGCCATGTTGTTAGTTAAGTCTGGATAATATCTGATCAAAACGAGACAATCGGATTATGCAGAACAAACGGGCAATTAAACACTGGAATGCAAAGGATTACGCGATTTTAAGATTGATGCATATAATCAAATGATAAATATTGCATTTAGTTTAATTAAATGTTTTTTTTTAAATGTGTCAACGTGTTTACTTTCCTAGACAAATACCTAAAAAATGCACGTTTTTCAAACATTTTTCTGTTATAACACTAGCTTAACATCTCCTCTAGCAGAAAAAACCTTATTTCATACAATTTGCATGACAAACAAAAAAGTTTTACAAAAAGAAAAAAATTCACCCGTTGAATAATCGGTGCTCTCTTATATATGTTACCGGTTGTTTGGCAGTAGTGTAATGGCGGACGCGGAGAGTATTCAGGGGAGATAATTGGGTAATTACTAAATTATGGAACGGTCTATATCAACGCCGTTGTTGGGCATGCGCAGGCCATCAGAACCTTTCCGCTACATCACGTGACTGCCAGGACTGGTACACTTCGGGGTTCCGTAATACCGGGGTTTATACCATCTATACGAGTCAGGGATTTACATTTCAGGTAAGTCACACATTAATAAATGTTGTTTAAGCGCCGGAAAACATCTTCTATTTACTAACTGGAAGTGGAAGAATGAACGCAAAAGCAGATTGTTTCATCAAGCTAGAGCCTACAATCTGCTCACAGCAAGACTAGTTTACGCAGGCATATGCATGATTTTTTACATAAACACGTTTAATTTACGTGCTTATATATTAACGGATCAGACGTGGGACATACATGCCTCGATCTAAATTGTTTGTACTGTACATACTGAATAAACTATGTTCCATGGGGGTTCCGGAGTCTTTATAGCGTGTTTATCTATCTCCTCTTGTACGTACAGGTCCGTTGTGACATGGAGACGGATGGAGGAGGATGGACGGTAATGCAAAGACGGCTGTCCGCCAGCGATTTTCCAAATTTTGGGCAGAATACATGGCCGGGTTTGGCGATGAACACAACTTTAAGCTCAGAAATGAGAAAAAAAATTGCACGCACAAGCTCAGTAGGCTACAGACTACGAGTTGATTTGACAGCAGTCGGAGGAGTACCCAACTACGCGTAATATCGACAGTTTGCAGTCGCAGGTGAGAATGATTTCAACAGATTGTCGGTCGCAAATTTTTGCGGAACTGCTGTAGATGATTTGTCAAATTCGAACAACATGTCGGTCATTGTTAAAGATCGTGATTATGATTTGTATACTTGGAACTGTGCTACGTTTTACGAAAGCGCCTGGTGGTACAATGCATGCCGCTACGCAGATTAAAATGGGCCGTATTTTGGAGGTCTTTACTGGTATGGCTTTCAAAAGCGTGTGTCAACCACGGAAATGAAGATTATAAGAAAATAACTGATATGATAAGGAATATTAAACATTATATTTGTAACACATTAACCATCTAATAATTGGAAGAGTTTTTGTTCACATAAGGTGTTTAATTGTTTTTGAGTTTCGATATTCACATAATCAGGGTGCAGGCCAACGTGACTCTGTGGGGTTCCCCCTTTTAACTTTAATGGATATAAACACGACGGTAAGCGTAGCTTAACTTCAAATAACTTATTAATACAACTTTTCTTAAGAATTTCATCGAGTGCACAAAAGACAGATTTTTTATGCTGTGTATGGAAATGTGAAATACATCAGAATCGATTTATTTTACAAGCCTGTGTTTTTGTTCAAATTTCGATATGTACTTCACGGTGATGCTTCACGTTACTTGTAATATTGTCACCAAATTCAGATGTATTCAATGATTTATTCTTATACCTTACGATATCGGCACAAACTGCAAGAAAAATGTCTTTTATGCACTATAGATTTTGTAAATGTATTTCAAAAACTTTTTATTTTGCACAAATGAAGTTATCAACAGTGTGATTACACTCTGTCCAGTCCGTAAGTAAACCCCTTGAAACCCCGTTTACTGCAATTTAGTATTACCGTTGCACATTTTTAAATGACCATAAATACCACAATAAATCCATGTGCGTCTTGCTAGCATTTTTTCGTTGCTAGGGCTTCACAAAAAGCAAATGTATACTGCGTTTGCCAAAATGTATCAGTAAGTCTAACAATATACACTATTGTGATATATTGGATAGTTTTCCGTAATTTCTTAGAATACTGATATCATATAATAAAGATACAAATCAGTATAGAGGAATACGTAGTCACACATTTTCAATTGGTACTGCTGTTAATTATATAATGATGAACCGAACAAATTATATTAAATTAACGTCATTAATTTACGTCTTCATTATATCATTTCATTATATCATTTAGACGCTATGGTCACATAAGTGCGTATTAGGCAAGTTAACAAATACAAAAATGTAGCTGTAAAGCAGACCAACCCCGATCAGGAGCAGTGTGCATGATTAGGTCTTTAAAGTGTTTGATAGGGTTTAACGGTTGAACGCGAAGATATATAGTGAGGGTTTTACGGATGCACTTGAAGATCTTAAGTGTGAACGTGAGGGTATTGCGGGTGCAGTTGAAGGTCTTGAGTTTGAACGTGGATGTATTCTGGTGCTCGTGAAGATCTTAAGTGTAGACGTGAGAGTATTGCGGATGCAGGTGAAGATCTTAAGTGTGAACGTGAGAGTATTGCGGGTAATGTAAGGATCTTAAGTTTGAACGTGAGAGTATTGCGGGTGCAGGTGAAGATCTGAAATGTGAACGTGATAGTATTGCGGGTGCAGGTGAAGATCTGAAGTGTGAACGTGAGAGTATTGTGTGTGCAGGTGAAGTTCTTAAGTGTGAACGTGAGAGTATTGCGGGTGCAGGTGAAGATCTTAAGTGTGCACGTGAAAGTATTATGTGTGCAGGTGAAGATCTTAAGTGTGAACGTGAGAGTATTGCGGGTGCAGGTGAAGATCTGAAGTGTGAACGTGAGAGTATTGCGGGTGCAGGTGAAGATCTGAAGTGTGAACGTGAGAGTATTGCGGGTGCAGGTGAAGATCTTAAGTGTGAACGTGAGAGTATTGCGGGTAATGTGAAGATCTTAAGTGTGAACGTGAGAGTATTGCATGTGCTCATGAAGATCTTAAGTGTGAACGTGAGAGTATTGCGGTTGACGGTGAAGATCTGAAGTGTGAACGTTAGAGTATTGCGGGTGCAGGTGAAGATCTTAAGTGTGAACGTGCCGGTCTTTAGTATATTCGTGAAGTCGTTTTGGTGCCCTTAAAGTCCTCTTAAGCACGTGAGCGCCTTAAGGTTGAGTGTTCAAGTTATTAGGATGCACGAGAAGGTATTAATGGTGCACTTTCATGTGTAAGGGTGCACGTGAAGGTCTTAAAACGCACACGTTCGATCTTATTAAAATGCGTTTAGTATGAATGGTAAAATAAAACAGTCAACCTAAACGCTATCAAGAATGTTGAGTTTATTTTTCTTGTAATCACATTTATAGGATGGCACACGCATGCAGAGAATTAAATGAGCGAAAACATCTTTCTACTTGCTATCACGGTAAGTGCGGATCAGTGTGATATTATGCACTTCAATTTCTTTTAAATGTCAAGATCCTCCACTGATTGCAAAGGTAAGATTTTTACGCTGTTGACAAGTGTTTCATCAAACGTTCATTGAAGCAAACGGGAAATCTTGCCGGTTTTAAGGTTTACCAAACATCATGTCGATCCAGAAAAATATGTGGTCATCCAACCGTTAGTATGGCATCGCATTTACCCATGCAAATAACTATGAAATCATGTCATATTGTTATGCCTTATAAATTAATCAATCGTGTCGACATATGTCATGCAAGCATTAAAACAAACTTAAAATTATATATTTTACTATGATCGGCTAAACTTGTTTACATGAAGAAACGTTAATCTTCATATTTATTCTGTAAAGAATATATTGCATCAAACGCATTTTAACCAAACATGGATAGACTATCAATAGGATGCCACTGTAGAACTTTGCAAGTGTCTTTATTCGTAGTAACTCGACTACGTTTCGAACCAAATACAACAATGTTCTGAGGAAATCACAGAACTAATTGGTGCCACAAACGGACCTATTAACAATTATGACCTTAAAACGATGATTCAATAATTGTCTTACTATATTTAACACACAGTAGTATTTACTCTACTGTTATGCTAAGATCAATAAGATCAACAGTATTCTTAACGATAACGAATTGAATTTCAAAAGTTGTTTACAGAATTCCCTGTCGTCATTTATCGGGCTATTAATGTATTGGCAACATGAAACTAATACATCAACATGCCGATTTTTGTTTTTGTTTTTGTCGTAATCGTTTTGTGAGGCAAAGTCATTTTTTCATAACAAGATTTATAATTCGCTTATAATATTATCGCAATTATTATTACCATGCTAAGCCATACACGCACACTGTTTAACGCAAGATAATCAGACTTCAGACAGCTGTAAGTTAGCAACGTTTGAGTGTATATGTATCTGTGTTGTGTGTTTGAAAGTTTATAAGGTCATGCGGCGTCTGAGGCTGCATTTTATATGGACCCGGAGTATTTCGCAGTAATCCTACATGCTAAACTAAGAAGACTCAAGTAAGTTATAGAGATAGACCTGCGTTACCAATGCATCCATTACACAAAAATTACTTGTGCCGAAAAATATGTATGTAAAGGTTAAAATAGTGACATGTTGCTGTATTGGAAAATATACATACATATACAAAGGGATACTGTTCCTTGATCTGTTTAGCATATTACACTTAATTTGAAGATAAAATACAATTCAAAATGTCGATACCATGGATACAATATTCTCAGTTATATATTTATGTGGAACCATATAATAAAACGGTTTTATAGACGTCCGATTTAAAAAATATATGTTTAAGTGCATGGTCATATAGTACAACAGTTGCATACGTTATATGTTGCGCGATTAATGCAGCAGGTGCATTCAAGTATTAATATTATGTATATTAATTATTGATAGCATACTCTTTTAAAGCAGCGGACAATGAAACAATACCAAACATTAACTCCATGGGATAATATACTAAATACTAAATAGAAAATATTTATACAAATACAAAACAGTACATTACAAAAGTATATATTATGCATAATAATATGCACACCAATTTGAATCTCAGAAAATATGCTTTCATCTGATCTATGAATATTCATAATTTGTTTTTGTATTGAAATAAAATGCTAATTTAATCGAATTAACCAAAAAGGCAATCAATTAAATGTATCTCGCTGCGTTAGTTGTATTGCTCTGTTGCGCTGGCAGCTGGTCATTTACCTTAAATACACAACTTAAAGGAATTTCTCTGCACATAAGTTGAACTTTTGATACCGTTGATATTATTCAAAATGTATGGTACTCACGTTAGTTTTTCCTGATAAATAATTTTTCTAGCTTTCGAAAACAACCGGTGTGTAGTTGATTTGTTAAAAACTGTTCGAGTTACATGGTTTACAGTAAAGATGATGTAGTTTTACGGCAAATGAAGTTGCATTCCTTGTTTCTTTTATTGCATTATATATAAAAAAGACACTATTGGCTTCCCTCCTGTGATGTAGCCTAAATATGACGTTTCGCTTCGGTTTGCGTGGCGCAGCGGTAGTGCATCCGCTTACAGAATAAGACGACATGAGTTCGAATACCGGCGACCTTAGTTGTTGTTTGTTTTTCAACTTTTTTCTTACTATACAAATTAGTTAAGTCTATTATTAAGATTTGTAAGCAATCATATCTTATGACATTAAAAAAAGCCCAAATCTGTTAACAATTCCATTAACCACGTGGATGGGAACGAGACTTTGATTAAATTATCGTCGTTACACAGTTGTTGTTTTTTCATATATGCCATCATTTAAATAAATACAATAAATTTGTAATTATTGTAAAACAAAATCTATTTGATAGCCTTTTAGATTTTCATTTAGTCTGTTCCTTAAACATTTACTTCAGCAGAAACTTCCCTGTATATTGCCAATAGGCTTTGAACGCTCTGGTAAATGATGATGTTTGAAAAAGAAAATACTCGCACGATACTTGAAGAACAGCAAAGGAATCGGTGAAGTAGACAAATAAGGATGTTGCATCTTCAGTTTGTCTGATATAATAACTATGTATGAATTGAGTATTCTGTTCAACTACATGTTGTAAAAATAATTTTAAAAATAATTTTAATTTTATAATGGAACCAATAAACGCTAGATGTTTAAAAACACGTGCAGTCACGGTAAGTGCCGAATGCCCCCGAAGTGTAGATTTGACCATCAATATTAACCTTTAGAGCTGGAGAAAACCAAGCTCATTATCATCCCCCGATATTATTTAAAGAACTGTGAATCATAACGAGTCGATTTGATGACTGCTGAATAAAATGTGATTGTCTCATTGTATCGACTACTGAGAAAATTACGTACGAATTTTTGCTAAATCGTATGGAACAGTAAAACAATAGCCGCTATTGATACGGCTCAGACTTATAAACGCGTGTAAAGTAAATGGTAAATCTGATAGAATATTGAACATTTACGGATGTATACTATCAATAAACTTCTGGTGGGACATTAAATATATATATAACTTCTTGTCGAAATTGAAAAGTTGTATTTAGGCGTTTATTTTCTATTCATAAACAGTTACATCTGTACAAGGGATATCGACAGTCATTATTATAAACACAGACATACTATATTACAAGAATGCATGTTCCTCTGTGTATGCATATATTTATAAAATTAAAATGATACATTAATTAAATTATTAAGAAACAAAATGCAAACATCTATAAATTGTTTCCTCAATACACGATCCCAAATGGATTTGAACTTCTCACGCCTGCGGAACTCGTTAAAGTCTAACAGAATTTAAGGCATTAAGCACGTTGTACTCGCAACAGCATAAACATTAACTCTGTATGTGCTCTCAGTCTTATGTGCCGTTGCAGTTGCCCATGACAACGCACACTCTTCAGACGATAAAGAAGAAGAAAAAACAAGCATCGTATATATCCAGATAATTGTTCTGAGACACAAGTTATCATGGAGGAAATAAAATTTCAAAGAAACAAACAGCGAGTTCAATCGCCTTTTATTAAACCGTTACCGAAAATTCATAAACCTTTGGTAAAACACTAAATTTATGTAATCAATTGCACTAATGTGGCACGTGTATCTTTTAATTTAAGTCGCAAGCAGCACCAAAAACTTGTTCAAAAGATTCAACAAGACTAAGGGTTACATTAATCAATCTGAAACTAAATATGTTAATTAGTATGCAACGAGCTATTTCTATTTTCCATTTAACGATAATGTATCATCTTTTTGCCTTCACCACTAAGACTTTAAAAACATGTATAACATATTTTTGTTATCTAGTTGAATACAGACACTTGAACAAACTCGTGAAATAAAACTGAGTGTTACATGTTTCCATTCGCGACAATTATAACCGAAGAGGATATATTACCATGATAGATAAGTGTATAAAACGTTTTCAGTATTTTCAAAATTGCAGATAACAATTTATAGTGTCATTATTTATTGACTGGGCTTATGTCTCCTCAATCGGTCCTTATTCTCTTAGTGCGTCTTCAAAACAACCACTCCATAATATTTACAGTCTTTGTGCATGCATGTATCAATTGATTGAAGGCAAACATGTATGAAATAAAGCTTTTCGATAAGAGTTAGTCATAAATTTTCTACCACGCAATTTGATTATAATGTACAAACGTTGTAAGCAATCGGCAAACTTCATTCAAGACGACAAATAGGGCTGAAATGCATCTTATCGGCTTTATTTCGATTTGCTGTTGTTTCTTTTACCATAATGTCGATTGCGCATTCTGCCAACAACCAGTCACAGTAACAAAAGGATGTATAGAGAAACACAACTGCAACGCCGGATTCAAAGCACTTGTTCTGTCTGAAGATGCTGCGGCAGCGATGATGGAAGTTTCGTCATTCTTTAACGCCGAGTATAAACGCCGTTGTTTGGCATGCGCAAGCCATCAGAACCTTTCAACTACACCACGTGACTGTCAGGACTGGTACACTTCGGGGTTTCGTGATACCGGCGTTTATACCATCTATCCGAGCCCGCGATTTACATTTCAGGTTACTCACAAATTAATAAATTCAGTTTAAGCGCCTGATAACATCTACGATTTACTTACCGGAAGTGGAAGCATCAACACATAAGCAAAATGTTTTTAAAAGCTTGAGCCAAGAATCCGCCGAAAGCAAAACTATACGCAAATCATCGTCATGTTTTATGTGTTTATACATTAACACGTTTAATTTATGTTGCTAATATATTAATATTGGATAAGATGTGGGATAGTCATGCCTCGATCTCAATTGTAAGTATCATATATACTATATTACACTATGTCCCATGGAGATTTCGGAGTCATTTTAACGTATAATGTCTCTTTTGTGCGTACAGGTCAGGTGTGACATGGTGACGGATGGAGGAGGATGGACAATTATACAGAGACGGGTGTCCGCCAGCGACTTCTACAAATCTTGGGCCGAATACAAGGCCGGGTTTGGCGATGAACAAAACTTCTGGCTCGGCAATGAGAAAATCTTTGCACTGACAGGCACAGGGGGCTACAGACTACGAGTTGATTTGACAGCAGTCGGAGGTGCAGCTACATTCGCGACATATCAACAGTTTGCAGTCGCAGGGGAGAATGATTCATACAGATTGTCAGTGGCAAATTATAGTGGAACTGCGGGCGATAGTCTGTCGTATTCGAACAACATGGCGTTCACCGTTAAAGATCGTGATAATGATATGTATAATGATAACTGCGCTACGTGGTTGCAAAGCGCGTGGTGGTTCAACATATGCCGCCAGGCAGATTTAAATGGGCCTTATGGTGGAGACAGATAGGACTTATTTGGTATTATTGGCTTGGTGAAAGAGAGTCGTTAGCAAGTTCGGAAATGAAAATACGGAGAAGATAACTGATTGCTAAGAAATGTTAACATCATTTCTTTTAAAGTGAGCCATCATATTAATTGTTTTGTTTACAGACGGCGTTAAATATATTTGTTTCCCGGACTCAATATACTGTTATACAAACGGTCTTACAATCAACGTATTATTGGCTATGAGCATCAACCCATTGTGCCTGTTGAACTTCAATTGGTCAGTAACACAATTACATTGGTTTCTCGTGTACCTTTTATACTAAGCTAATTGATTTAACGGTTAGTTTGAGTTTCTTTGATACTTTTACTGTACAATACCATATGTATTTTAATATTCAGTTAGCCTTTTCCTTGCAAAGTTCATTTGCTCAATATGCAACACATATAATTTATAAAATATGTACGACAAGATAAGACATTAACTGATATTGAATTCATATGAGCTTAAATAAACAAAGAACTGGTTAATTTACAAAAAAAAGGTATATGAATGGTTTAATATCATTGTGGAAAACACAAAAGAACGTGTTAAACAATTTACATGTATCTTTGGAATCGCCAAATTGCAATTTCTCACGACTTGTGATAAATAAAAACGTCTATGAGTAGCATTCTACCATATCACCCAAGTTCATTTAAACCGTGAACTAAATCAGGTCATGCATTATTTGAAGACATTGTTGGTAGTTGCATACAAAAGGAATCTAATGACATATTTGGACTTATACAACAAATATACATTTTATAGAAGCCAACATAATGGATGCGACACAAGCTTATTCTTCGTGGCTAGTTTAATAATGAAACTCAAGTGTATGTATAAGTCTTACAATGATTTCTTGTTTGACAAATAGCACCCAAACAAAACATAATTTATTCGTAAGTATTGAGGGATAAAATAAAAGGACATTTGTTTTGATACTGCTGTAAAACAAACAAAAGGACTAATCAAAGAAATACTTTGAACAACACTTAATAAAACTCATCATTCAACTTATTTTGAAATGCATTTGCAATGTCCGTGCATATGAAATGATTCAACAAATAATCGTATGTAAGGAAGATCAAAACCGTTCAATTGCAGGGTGTAAGCAAAAATCTTAAGGGTGCTCGTAAAGGTCTTAAGTGTGAAAACGTGAAGATCTTAAATGTGCACGTCAAAGTCTTTAGGGTTAACAGCCATGGCTAAATTGTTCACGTGTGGGCTAATAGTGCTCGTGAAAATCTTAAGGGTAAGCTTAAAAGTCTCAGAGCACAAGTAAAAGTCGTATGGGTACACAGGAATGGTTTTATAACGTGAATTTCTTTGGGAGCACGTGAAGGTCATTATGATGCCGGTGAATGTATTCAGAGTGCATGTGATGATCGTTGGAACCCACCTGAGTGTCATTGCTGCGCATGTAGGGTGCCGTTGATGTGTCTGGTGTGTTTGTGTTATGTCTAGTGTGTTTGTTCTTTGTCTAGTACGTACGGCTAGTGTTTGTGTGTGTGTGTGTGTCTTCTTTCTCAAGTATGATTGTGTTGTTTCTGGTGAGTTTTTGCTGCCAGGGCTTGATAAATTTATTCTGTGCTAAGTGACTTTATGTTTCCTTGTATAATTGTTCTGTACCTTATGAGTTTTTGATAAGCCTACTGTTTTGCGGTGTCTCGTGTGTGTGTGTGTGTGTGTGCGTGCGTGCGTGCGTGCGTGCTTGCGTGTGTGCGTACGTGCGTGCGTGCGTGCATATGTGTGTGTGTGTGTGTGTGTTATGTTACTAGCGAGTTTGCCCATGTTGTAGGGTAGTTCAAAGATTTTATTTTGCCGATCTAAATCAGAGGATACTGTCATTGTTTTAAAGGGCTTGTTTGGTATCACTGGCTTTAAAAAAGGATTCCAGCACACTAAAAAATAAAGAAAATATGACTGATTTGATGAACATCATATCACAACAATGAACATGGCGTTTAAATAAGAACGTGGTCTATTTGTCTCGTTTATTGAACATCGACAATGAACACCGTCTGAAATAAAACGAATTACATTGAATACTTGTTCTGAAAGTACAGTAGTCTAAAGAGTACACCATACATGCGTATGAAAGAATAATTAAGGACTGTACCCCATTTACAGTCGAGACATATAATATACATGTGTGCACATATAAGTATGTATATAACCAGTTATAATTATGTATATAATGTGGTACAAACTTACGATTATTACTAAGCCAAAATCGTGTTGAATAACTGATTCTGATGCAACAACAATAGCAGATAGCATGAAAAACCGTTGCACAAGGGACGCAACCCCTACCAGGTTACACACTAGCACAATTATATTTCTCCCCCCCCCCCAAGTTTGTTGTGGTAACATGGAACAAAAACTGAATAAAACAAAAGAATGACCAACAGGAATAACTAGAGCACTGTCCAGGGGCAATACAGTATCAGTCAGATCACATGGTATAATCTGCGTGCCATGCAGGCTTCTGCACTTGACGACAAGACCGACGAATATCCGGGGAAGGGACGGCTGGCGGGGCGGTAGGTTCACCAGTGTTGTCGGTCGAAATAGGAACTGGCTGTGTAGACGATTCTGTTTGTGTTGGCTGTCCCGACGCGTTATCCGAGGGTGGCACAGCAATATGCGGCTCGGTAATGGGGACGTTTGGACCAGTACAAGCCTGGTGTTCAGCGGATGTACGCGATCGATTTGCCGGCATTCCCACTTGGATAGACATTCTTGGCGGTGGGGGATATATCGGTTCATATTTTCGTAGGAACTTTCTGTTTCGGATCGTCACGCGCCCGGAACCATCAATGCTGACCACGTATTGATCAAACTGTCGGACCTCTATTATCACACCTGTCCTGTCCCATTTAAGGGGATGTTGACCAGTTTGATTTTGAATGCGCACATGGTCCCCAACAATCAGTGGATGCAATCTGCGTGTGTGTTCCTGTAGCCGCTATGCCGCTCCCATGTGTCTGCGTCGAAGAGCCTTCTCGCGAAGGTTTAAGGTTTCTCTCCAGAAACAATGAGATAGGTACCGTCCTGGTGGTATAGGGATGAAGTCCCGTATCGGATGTCCAAAGATACACATGGCAGGGGATAGCTTGGTGTCTCTGTCTGGAGTATTTCTGTATTGTAACATAGCCCGCTGGAATGAATCTGTGTCAAGGCTGCCGTCAGTTGTTGTGTTGTCCGTAATAAGACGTTTCACAGTCTTCACACCAACTTCAGAGCGACAATTGCTGTGTGGAAATGCGACAGATAAAAGCCTATGATGGACACCCCCGTTTTTTAGGAACGTACGGGTAGTGATTGAAGTGAACTCCGGTCCACCGGCAGAAGCTAATTCGTCTGGAATCCCGAATGCCACAAACGTGCGTCGCAGACAGTTGATTAGGCCCTCTGCACCGTTGTGGTCTTTCTCGACTATGGGCCAATTTGAATATATGTCAACTACCAGAAGAAAGTTAAGCCTTTGTAATGGAAGAAATCAACGCACACACACTGGAATGGATATTCTGGATTGGCGAGTGGTGTCAGTGGAGTACTCGTGTTAGAAGGTGCAATACGATTGCATTGTTGGCATGTTGAGCGTATATTGCTTATCGCTGGAGTTATGCCCGGCCAGAAAATGGACGATTCTGCTCGAGCTGTCATAGCTGTTACACCTTGGTGAGCCGAATGTAAGGAATCAAGAACATCATGTCTAAGTGCTGGAGGAATGACAACACGATCCTTATAAAGAACCACACCGTCTGACGTGTGTAGTTTTTCTCGAAACGGGAAGTTTTCCCGAAGCGGTTTAGGAACGTCCTGGCGATTTTCGGGGATTCCAGATGCGATTATGTCCAGGAGTGCCTGCATATATGGATCACTGGATGTAGCCGTACGGACACGTTCCCTTGTGGGGGTAGCCGGCGTCGGGGACATTCGCAAGTTGACAGGGATTCTTGAGTGGGGTTACCGCAGGATAGGGTATCAATTGCATGATCACCAATGACAGGGAATGTGTCAGGGATGATGCCGAGTGCTACACAGGCTTCACGACTGAGGAATAGTCTGTCGGCAGTATCGGTGATGTAGACCATTTGCCTAGTTTCCATAGTTTCGCCTGCTTCATTGGTTGCACTGAGGCGCAGTACTGTAGCACCCATGATCTTGATTCCCACGTTAGTAGCTGTGTGCATCCGCATAGTTACTGGAATGAGGTATGATTCACGAAGCCCTAGCCGATGTATCACCTTCAGACTGGCAAGACAGCTCTGACATCCGGTGTCGGCCATGGCAGAGATTGTGGCTGAAATAGAGCGGTCATGTTTCAAGGTGAAATCATGTGCTTTATAATCAAGAGGTGAGACTTTAACAGTAACATTAATGAATGGCTGCGTTTTTTATCTGTGTTTTACCCATGTGTCACTGAGTTTATCGTACACGTGGTGATCAATGCTTAGTGATCGTTCAATGCCGGACTCATCTAGCGAATATGAATTATCAATAATGCGCATGTCAACTACGAACTTAAACACTTCCTCCAGGGTCATCTCCTGGTTGTTGTCACCCAGCAAGTCCAGTTGTATATATATAGGATCAGCAATACCTCTTGTCAGAGCATCGCGAAGGATTGCATTGGTATAATTGACATTGTTAGCGCATGACGGACATGGTATTGTGAATTTGCATACACTTGCTTGTCCTCTTATACGGGCACCAAAGCTGCGAACAGTTTCGTCACGATCTTGTCGCATGTTGTGTAAGGCTACTCTAGCCACCACTCTGGTGTTTTCCTCCCGAACTGTCAGCGTTTTGATAGCTGCTAAGACCTCTGCCTCGGATTTTTCAGTGAGCTAGCTCCCTGATGAGCGTTGGAGGTCCAGGCGTAGGGGCTCAGCACAACATTCGAGTAGCTAGATTACTTTAGGGCGCCCTACTTATTTAGTTGCATGGGCGTAGTCGTTCCACCTTGCCTGAAAGTATGCCCAGTCATCACCTGTGCCCGCTGAGGTCATGGTAGGTCGTTTGACCCTCTCCACTTTGGCTTCAGCACTCGGTGCATGAATCATTGAATGTGCTGTTATACGTGCTGACACTATGGAGGCCTCTGCGTGTTCTACAGCATAGGCGCATCCGGGGATCGGGCATTGTACTTTGAGCATGATGGTTGATGCTGTAGATCACGGTGTTTATAAATAAGAACGTGGTCTATGTGTCTTGTTTATTGAACATCGACAATGAACACCGTCTGAAAATAAAACGAATTACATTAAATACTTGTTCTGAAAGTACAATAGTCATAAAAAGTACACCAAACATGCGTATGAAAGAATAATTAAGGACTGTACCCCATTTTCAGTCAAGACATATAATATAATGTGTATATAACAAGTGATAATTATGTATATAATGTGGTGTTGAATAACTGATTCTGATGCAACAACGATAGCATGACAAACCGTTGCACATGGGACGCAACCCCTACCAGGTTACACACTAGCACAATCATATAGCGTTGTAGCGCATTTTTATTAAGAAATAAATGGCAGAATGTTCGTTAACAGACAGTGTTCAAATTTATGATATTTATCGGGACCGAAAGACTTCAGGGGTCAGTGGTTAGAGCCTAGTTGAGGGCTACTTTTTTCTTTCTTTGATTTCAGTCTTGTTTGTTTAACTGGAGTGTTTTAGATCCAATGTTTACATTTATCAATATGAAGCATTTAATTTAAAGATAGACTTCAATACATGTCAAAATTTGTGAAAAGGCCCCTTTAAGGAAACCGCAACGAAACATCTCTTTGCTGATTCTTAAGATAAATTAATATTTCAATAACAAACAATAACAAACATTACATTCCACAGTGAACCTGGCAGCTAGTTCTGAAGTTCAATATTACAGTATTTTACATGCGGAATAGTAAATTGTAAATCTTTTGTTGTCATGTTTTTATATATATTGAATGTTTATGAGTTAAGATTGCGAAAAAAACTAAATGTGCGTGGATTTTTTTCTCGAATAAGAATCACAACTTAACTATATTTTTGCGCTACATAATATCAAATTGTAAGAAATATTTAAATTTGTTGTATATGATATGCATTTACGCACTTACCAGGTATAAAAGTATGAATTATAACCATAGAACAAGGGCACTGACGTGTCATATAAACCACGAACCCTTTCAGATCATAGATAATGGAACGCCATACGTTTAGAATATTGTGTCTTTGCATGCTAAGAGATTCAAATACATATTTATCTTTATTTAAACCCTTGACATCTGACAGAGACCAAATGTTTTATATTGTTAAACCGATTATATAAAGGATACCACAACAAATTCAGGCGCGTCTTCTTAGGAAATTACTCGTCGTTATTGATTCGCAAAATGTCAGCCAAAGATGCGTTTGTCATAGGAATAGGTAATTTAAACAATGAAAATAATAATTATTGATGGTGATATTTCGGTAAACTTTTTTTACGGAAATCGTACATTAACCTTATAATTTTAAGTACAGAGAGCTGGAGAATACTTTACATGGTGCTGATCAAACAATTTAGATAACGTGAACTATTTATGTGAATTAAACTTTATTAATTGATATGTTGTTTGTTTATATACTTAATAATATACATGGACGTGTATTAATACAAAACAAACACGTACAGTTGTTTATACTTATTCAAATGCTTAGATACATTAAACGAATGAATATCCTGCATTTTAATTTCAGGCTCACTTGAAACACACACAATAAGATTTCAAATGTTCTATGAATTGTTAGTATTCGAATGTTGATTGAATTGGCATGTGAATTCAATGTCAGATAAACTGATGCATATTATAAAGCTCCAAAGTTGTGCAGTGGCCTTTCCAAAGAGGTAACCAAATCTTTAATCACATGTATTTTCAGCGTTGTGTTATATGTATTACGACGTGCTGTATTGACGGCTGGTAACTTCCCTGTAATACAAAATGTCAAGGAATTTCCCTACAAATAACCTGACTGTATTTATATTATCCCTTTAATTCAAATTATTTAAAGTATATAAAACCAGACTGCATAGATCTGTACGCTTATTTTTTCACACAAAATACTTTTTTACTTTTTTATAAATTTATGATAAATCTCTGTCTGACATCAGAGTTAAATGAATTCCAAAAACAAAACATCACATACCTATTTTACTACATTAACCATAACAACAGAAAATTAAGACAATATATGACGTTATTGATTAATGTTTTACCACTGACCGATTTTATACAGCTGCTATCGTCTACTTATTAAGTAAAATTACAGACAATTTTCTTTAAAACACCGAAAGATAGATAGATTTATTTCAACAAAAAATGCACAGTTTTCCTTGGCAGCATATAATATACACACAATGTGTAATAAAAACAACCTGCATGTATAAACAAAGCCATGTCAATCAAAATTATACGTTAAGGATTGCACAATAAAGGGTTTGCAATTAAACCCTTATTTCGCTTGTGGTTCTTTAGTTATAATATTGTATAACATAGGAGACAACGTTTAATATCACAGTATGTAGTAATATTACAGTAAATAATAATGAAAGACATATGACATATTTAAGTTACACTTATCTAAAAGCATCGAAAGTAGTGAATGTGCATAACAAGTGTTAAAAAAATATGTGAGGAAAATAAATTGCATGTACTGGGAGATATAACGGTATGTAAAAAAATGTGAAAAACAAATAGCCTGACAAAAGTATACGCGTAAAGTGTGCAATAATAAATTAGATTTGTTTAATAATGCTACGTGTTTAATTGAATAATTATGTAAAAAAAGTATTGTTAAAAAAAAACAAATATAAAGGCAGAATTGTTTGAAAATTGAGTTGTTGTTGTATTTGCATACGTGTGCGTAAATTTTAGTAATAAATGTTTTGTCTCTACAACACAAGCACTATAAATTATACTACATGAAGCTCAGTAATGTGAGGGGACCGTGGTCACAAAATTTTGTTCGTGCTTGATTTATGTCCTCCGATATCATCTAGTAATCCACTTGAAAAATAAACGTTGAAAAACATGTTTAAGTGGTCGTGCGCTTTACCTAGCGATTCGTAAAGACCTTTTATGAACATGTGTCGTTGACATATTAAAAACCGCTTATAGTTTGTGTCATTTAATGATATTGTTGAAATACTGTCATCTTTGAACATAACTAATGAATGTAAAACCCAACCTTTAAACATATCAACCAATGACATAAACAAATAACATATGTTTATAACTAACTGTCTTCAACATGTATCTGTAGAATCTGTATGTGTTGATTTAACATATGATAGTCGAAAACAACTTTAAATTTTACCATGCTTGAATTACATAAAATATTAAGTAAACGTTTATAAGGTTAACGTTAGTATGAAACAATAACCATTGCCTACGCATGTCCTACGTATGTTCTTAACACTTTATTGTTATTTCTTAGAGTACCACCTCGTTTGCATTACGAGAGATATGCATCGCGTTTCACACTGGATCATCACTTCAAAAGTAGTAGTAGAAAAAAGTGTTTATTGTTTTGAAAGAACATTCAAATGATGTACACAAGTAAAATAACGGACCGACGAACTTCCCGATTATATCGATTCGAAAATGTTCATACAATACTGAAGCAGACCGAGCGTATTATTGTGTTATTTCAATATACTAAGATTAAATGTTTAAGCTCGCTATGTTTTCTACTCAGACAAAAAAGGGAAAATATTCCTGACACAAAATGAATACAGTGCATGCAAAATGCTTATATTGACAGAGCATGTTCAATATGCATTAATTGTCGCTTAATTTTTTTGTTTGCATAATAAAAAGCGTTTTGGAATTCTTAAGAGTGTATTTAATACAAATAAACAGAAGCGTTTAATTAGAAAAGTTATTGTGTAGTTCCTATGTTATAGTATAAGGAACACAAATGGGATCTATTGATAAAAAAACTTACTAAATTGTGAATGGTTTGCTGGGTCAATTGTTGCCGAATCAATGTCCGAAGAAGAATTATTGAAAGGCAATATATATTGACAGGCATTTCAACTTATTGTACATTACTGATATTAAATTTCAGCGGCATCACCGTCTTATTGTACATTCTTACTGCGCTTATATTAAAGTCGGTGTTAACCTAAAACTATGACTTCACGCAACATCAATGTTAACCATATTATTATGATTTATAGATTTATAAAATACATCAAGCTCATAGGAAGCTAATGGTCATTTTTTACAGCAAAATGTATCCGTGCACTTTTACATGTTTGATGTTTTAACAATTATCGAAAGAAGACGGGTGTGTTTTTGAATGAATAGTGAAAAGCACTAAGCGCTATTATGCAATACAAAACCATCCTTTTACAATATACTATATTAACATTTGTAACATTCTTGGCGTGTTTCTTCCTTTTCCTACAAATAGGCTGAAATAGAGCTAAACATATTGTAAAACTTCCTCAAACAAGACAAAAGGACATGTGTCTGACGGCATTGTATTTATCCTTCGAGGATCTGAAATGGGCGATGAGAAACAAGTATCGATACCACTGCTTTGATTGTACTTGTCTTACAACATGTATTTAAAGACCAGAGATTATATTGCAATAATGCTTTGTATCAGTCGTCTATATATGGCCTGTATATGAACATGACTTTGTTCTTGAGCTAGAAAGACATTGTATTATCTTATACTTTGATTGTATTGCTGTGTTATTTCAACGTATACTTTATATAATTTGTGGTATATGTTTATACTTTTACTCAAGAAGATCCATGTATATTCAATGTTTAATTTACATTTCATTTTCTGTGTGCTCGTTTCATTTATATCATACAACATTTTAAAACAATTCGGTGTCGATAAATTTTGTTTCATAGACATGCTATTTAATGACCATATTCGCTGTTCAAATATTATAGGTGATGCAACAATAATACAATACTTAAATCGAAATTGTTATTTATGGTAATAGATTTCAATTCCAAAATTACAGAAATAATTTCCCGTCGAACTACGTCGGAGAAATAATCCATTTATATAATGTTGGCATTCAAGAACGAGGCTTCGGTCGATTTATTACTGTAAGGATTCCATTTGCCGTGAATGGAATCTATTTAACAATAAATGAAAACTGATACATCGTAAGCGAATCGACAAATTCAGGTTTGATTGAACACTATTAATAATAATTCAGCCTTGTTAATTACCTACGTTGATTTCTCTATTTTAAATAATCAAAACCCCAGTAGATGGATCTTCTTGTAAACAGTTACTTATTGCATTGCATGTGTGCATAAAGTCAGTAGCAAAGGCTATAAACGGTATGTTAGAATGTGTGTTGGTAACGCGCAAGAAAACAGCAAATTGTCGCCCGGTTTTGATACGAGTTTGTTATTTTGGTTACAACGTCAGCAAATGTGTCCATTATTTTCAACTTGCATTATGGTATTTAGAACTACCAAAAATACACGGTTATGTTTAGAATTACTTTTGACAATATTTGCAATTATAATTACAATATATTCGCATTGCGTTACGTTATTTCGGCTTTGCACTAAGTGTACATGCTTAGAATGGAAATGAAGCATTATCATCGACGTCACTGAAGATGTAGTAAGATAAAATATCGGAAATGAAATCAAGCGGTAACCATATTTGAGCTTTTTACATTAAGGCAATAGGCTATAACCACGACTCATAACATTTTGGCTGCAGATTTATATTTCCCTGATGTATTAACGTATGAGTCCTAATAAGTTGTAACTCGGATTTTTATTCTATAAAACGATTAAATATTGAGTTTTTATTCCTATGTCGTATAGCGTGAAATTATTCCATTCCTGGAAGAAAATAACCGGTACACACCGATTGCTCAACGGTTCACAAAAGAACAAGTTTAAGAGCATTGAAAACTTGTTCTAGACCGAGTAAATTTGATTTTACGTTAACCTAAGCCTAACCGTTTACTTTTAAGTAAATCTTACCGCACTGCATGTGCTAACAAATTTTTGATATATTTAGAACGACACGTGACAAAACGTTTACATTGATGTAAATTGATCTATACTTTATAGGCTTTTGAAGCGTTGTCATTGAATTTCAATTAAAAGGTAAATAACATTCAGTGGAATGACGATCGATACGTTGTTTCGGTTGTATTAACCTCTTTTAAATAGTTATGTTTTGAAAGGTATTAAAGTGTATGAGTAAAACAGCAACCAAACGTGAGTCGATAAATAAGTGTGTCTTTCTAAACAAACGCGTTTCAGTTACAGTAACACTGTTTATGTACGTATTGTATCTTTCAATTAGTTTGGCATGTCTTTAACAGTATTGTTAAACATGTACAAACAATCCCCATGAGTCGTTGATTTTAAATATTTAAAATAAACTATTCTTAAAAGATACAGAGAATACAGAAAAGAAACGCATGTCGTGAAAACAATTATTTGTCGCAATTATTGTTAAAAAATAGCGGCGCATTCATGTTAGTTGTATAGTGATGTGGTTTTGCTATATCTAGAAACCGTCCTGTTAACCGATGAGGTAAATATATTCTTAACCTTTTCTACAATACATACCGAGGCATTATTATTCGTGATTGTGGGTTGCGCATTCACATTCATATATTTTATCAGTCGTTTGCCGTATATATAAAGCAGAAGCATAATAATATATTGACCGTTTATTAATTTTTATCATGATTTGTATGTATCTGTAGATTTTCCCGAAATGGTTATAAACGCTGACATCATTGCATTATTGCTATTGATGAATGTGAGACACGAAATGGCTATGCCTGTATAAAAGTGTATATCCACTTTTAGGTTTTCAGCATTTTTACCATCATTACGTTAACATGTAACTTATTTTCTCTAAATCTACAACATTTAACAATTTCAACTATAATAGGCATTGTGTGTAGTGCCATACGTATATCGTCAGAAATGCGTCAACATTAAATTCACTATGGGTTGAATAACACGGCGTTAATCATCTCGCGACCAGTCTACCAATATAATATGTGGCAAATAAGAACAATTTAGTATTCAATTGTATTTATCTATCTGGAACTATTGTTACATTTTCTACTTTACACATCTGTCTCATCATTTTGTGCATGCAAACCATGGTTGCAAAATAATCAGCAAAACCGCAATCATCGTCAACAAAATTCAAAAACTGCAAAACAAACCGAGGAAACATAATTATATATCCGTCTCAAAAGTGTAATTAGAATAAGAACGCAATTTCGACGGTTACAGAATTAATTCTCGTGAGACTCACTTTATTCCCGCCTATCAGTATGATCACATTTAGAGAGCAAGATTTTATTCTAGATTTATATTATGCGTGGAAACTTGTCTCAAGACAAAAATGAGTCTAAATAATTTATGTTTTTTTTTAATTATTGACAAATAAATCAATTGCAATTATTTGATTATCTATGTGGATAAACACATGTGCAATATTTTATTTGACTGTTTTGGTGATTACTGGTTTTTAAGTTACCTTTAAAAACTATATGATTTTAATACATTGCAAATGATGCTAATAATTTAAAAAAAAAACTAATAATAATAATTAGTATTGTGGTTATTAGTATTACGCTTGAACGGTTATATGTCCCATTGCATGAAAATAGTGAATATCAAGTTGTTTCAGTATTTAATATCAAATACAATGACACTCCATGAACTCAATCACAATTGTAGAGCAAGCATTAATCGCATCCACTCCTTTTCTAACAGAACCCCAAATATAAACATACCATGAATAACATTGGGATCTCCGCCTTTGTGTTTTGAATGCAAAGCAAAGACTGATTCTGATTAGATTTTTCATTACTTAAACAAAGTCGATAGGTTTTATAACTTGCACCAATATAAATTACTTTTGCAAAAACAATCAACAACAATATGACTATGTAACTATTGTAGATAATGGAAAGAACTATTTAAAAGTGTCGATATTAGCGCACAGCCTTGACGACTGCACATTTTAGAATGTGGCGATGTTAATAATCTCGTTGTGTGTTGTTTTTGTTTCCATTTGACTATTAGGACGACGATCCGACGTTATGCTATTAATAAACCGTGGATTTAATGCCATGGGTGTAATTAATTATGATGCCTGATAACTAACCACAGCAACTTGAATCATTATTTAAGCAAACCATTATAAAGTATGTTATGTGTTTCCTTTGCTGTGAAACTTTAACCGATTGGATTTCTGGAAAACATTAACTTGTTAAACATTACTTGTTCAGCTGCGGACAAAAGTACATTAGTGAAAACATTGATTTTACTCTTACAAAATATTTATTCATTAATTTAAATGAAACTATATAGGATGGTTATGTAGGATTGAGCAAACAAATTGTGTTGTATTCAATAGCAACTTTTACTATGATGAAGATCGATGGATTTTCCAAAGGAGTTTTTAACCGCTTAAATGCAATGATGAATAGTGTTGTTTTATGTTGCAATTCATCGACAATTAAGTGGTATGAAAATTAATTGATTATAAGCAGTTTTATAGTTTTTGTTTTGCCAGAAGTGGTGCGTCAGAAAACAAAGCAAATATTCCAAGAGTACATGCCTTTTTGCAACAAAACTTTTTTTAAAGGTTTCACTGTTAATATGTGTTTTGAATTTATTTGAGTTTTTCTGATATGCGTTAAATGATTTCTATAATATATTCAACAAAAGCTTTTTCATATATAATTAAAATAATGAAATGGAGAAGATACTCGATTGGATAAATAAATGTTGAACCATTGTTCTTACATTCTCTTCCGTTTAGGCAACATTATATAGGCAATATTTTAAAGTAGATATTTTTTCTTTTAGCAGTTTCAACAAAAACCTTTAATAATTTGTTATATCAAATGCCTAGTGTGACGCAATTCGTTTGAAATGTGTAGTGATGTTATTCCGTTATATCTACACGTCTGTATTGACTCTAAGCAGGTACATATCTATTATAACCTCCTTAAAAAATCAACCGAATGATCGATTCTAACACAATTGTATTATTGTGTGTTTGTTTGTTCCACACTATCGAAACAATAGAAAATGAACAGTATAAAACATAAAAATTAGTATGTTCTCATGCATCTGCCATATTTATAATGCGGAGGAAGACTTATATTGAGATATTAGTTCGTTATCGATAATCAGGTCTAAGATCGTTATCAAATTTCAAGGTCTGTATTTATCTGTCTTATATATATATCAAGTAATTAACTAACAATAACTAATATCATGAACTGTCTGCATTTAATCTTTTTTAAGAACTTTCAATGGTGTGTGAACTGCGATTGGTTAAGTTCATTTAATCGTAGAGCCCTGGGGTAGCTTATAAATCTAAAAAAATTTCAAGAAAGATTGACATCCTGATTAAAGAACCTTTTTTTGTGGATTTTATCAATTCTCCTCACAGTCGACGCATCAACAATTATCATGATGGCGGCATTCTTATATAATGATATCGCCAGTTTATGGCCAGTTATATACATATACATATTACCGTTAACATAAAGATACAATATGAAAATATAGTAATACAAAGTATTTTGGGCGTGTTATTTGTTTTATAAAACGTATGGAATACAGCAACACTTCTGCAACGTATGTTGTTCAGCGTTTCGACACTATTATACCCCCATGTCTTAAAACGTGTACCGTTGTTTCTGCGCACATTTTTGTACATAAACTGGACATTCACAACGATTATTTGAAGAAAAAAAGTGAAGTTATTGTAATTGCCGAATACCCCAAATCTTGATCTTCAAAATTGAGGAAATCAAATCCCATTATTATATTTAGATATAACAATCAATTGTATACTAAGTCTTCAATCATTACATAAATTGTAATTTTAATCTTTGATTTCTTTTACACGTTTGATATGCACATCTATTGAGAACTCAATACAAAAGGCAATAACTCCACTTTAGGCACTTAACTTCACCTACGGTTTCGTTTTTTGCGAAAGATGACGAAACAAAAATAATAATGTAATTACATGAAAGAGCGTAAATCATTACAAATCAATTCCATAGCTGCTGAACAAAGTAAGAGTGTCTCGGTGTAAACTGCTGAAAATGATGTACGAGTATCGGCCAAAGCGTATGTATCACAGATAAAATCACCGAAATTGATACGACTCAGACACACAAATGCGAGTTAAGTGTAACGTAAACCTCTGACGGAGCGTTAAACCATTACAGATGTAGACGAACATTTATTCAACCTCCGATGAGCTATTTTATGAAACTTACATTCAATTTGAGTATGTGTATATAGGAGTCAATGATCAACGAACATATATATTCAGTTTTCAAATCAACGGAAGGTATATCGTCAGAATTTCTCCTTAACAAACATAAACTATATTGCAACGAATCATATTTTTGTTTGCACTCATATATTTATCAAGTTATACTGATATGTTAATAAAATGATTCAGAAAACTTGTCAAAAAATAAACATAGTATTTCCTATACACGGTTCCATTGGGATTAGAACTATCGCCAACAAAACTCGTTTTAGTCTATAAGAATTTAAGAAGTTATTCATGTTTCAATCGCACGAATCATGGCATAAAATCCTAATGATTAACTCTCAGTATAATGCGACGCTGCAGTTTCCCATGCCAACCCACACTCTTCAGACGATCAAGTTAAAACTGATGTAATATTAAGCGTGATAATTGTTCCAAGACGCGTGTAACGATGGAGGGAATATCTCATCGTTCTGATAAAATTACGCTAAACCATCAAGATACGATTTAAGACGCCTTAAGTTTTACAGTTAACGACAATGCAGAGTTTTGTTTACCATAAACTGTATTTTTGTATTCAATTTGTGTTGTACGGTGGCAAAGATGTGAAATGTGCATGCTCTATGTTAGGTCGTGACCGCAAATTAGTAACTCGCTCCTAAAATATAATAAGTTTTACACACGAGAGCGTTTCAATTAGCCTTGTGCTTTTGGTGCAATCGAACTAAAATGAAGATATTTTATTTTAATCAATAAATCTCATACCAAAAACGGATGCAATGAGTAGCTATTTGCATTCCCCGTACCGTAGGTATAACGTTAGTTTATTATCTTTACTTTTGCGTACCAGACATGCATTTATTAGCGATACTTCGAAAAAAAATTATATAGGACAAGTTTTCGTTATATCATATAAAGGAATATACTATTAATATTTTAGTATACTCCTTTGTAACTGACATTAATAAATTACAATACCAGATTCTTAATATGTTCGTAATTTTCGATATTGCATATACAACTTAACAACCCAGTCATCATTACTTATTGAAAAGGCTTATAAAGTAACAAGCAGTCCTGATATTGAAAGTGCGTCTTAAAAGCAACTACTTCTGAATATTTACAGCCACTGTCTTTGCATGTAACAATCAAAGGCAGATATAAATCAGATATGGCTTTACAATGAGTCATACATTTGATATTCGGGAATTAATTTTCATGTGCGATCATTGCAAACAATCCGCCAACTTTATTCAGGACGGCTAATGGTGCGGACATGCATTTCTTTTTGAATTGATGCTGCTTCTTTTATCATTTTGCTAAGTCTGCGTTATGTGGTAATCCCGTCACAGTAACAAAAGGATGTACAGACAAAAACAACTGCAATGCCGGGTTCAACTTTCTTGTTCAGTCTGAAGATGTTGCGTCAGCGATGAAGGAAGTGACGTCATTCTTGAACACGGAGTATCAACGACGTTGTTTGGCATGCGCAAGCCATCAGAACCTTTCCGCTACACCACATGACCGCCAGGACTGGTACACTTCGGGGTTCCGAAATACCGAGGTTTTTACCATCTATCCGAGCCCGGGCTTTACATTACATGTAAGTCACAAAATAATCAATGTTGTTAAAGCGCCTGAAAACATCTACCATTTACTTACTGAAAGTGGAAGAATGAACGCAAAAGCAGAATGTTTTATCAAGCCAGAGCATACAATCTGCCGAAAGCAAGACTATACGCAGGCATATGCATGTTTTATACATGAAAACGTTTAATGTATATTGCTTATATATCAACGGATCAGACGTGGGACATACATGCCGCGATCTAAATTGTTAGTACTGTACATACTGAATAAATGTTCCATGGAGATTCCGGAGTCCATTTATCGTATAATGTATCTCTTGTGTGTACAGGTCAGGTGTGACATGGAGACAGATGGAGGAGGATGGACGGTAATACAGAGACGGGTGTCCCAGCGACCTCTACAAATCTTGGGCCGAATACAAGGCCGGGTTCGGCGATGAACAGAACTTCTTGCTCGGCAATAAGAAAATCTTTGCACTGACAGGCTCATGGCGCTACAGACTACGAGTTGATTTGACAGCAGTGTGAGGAGCAACCAATACGCGTCATATCAGCATTTTGCAGTCGCAGGGGAGAATGATTTGTACAGGTTGACGGTCGCAAATTATAGTGGAACTTCGGGCGATGGTTTGTCGTATTTTAACAACATGGTGTTCACCGTTAAAGATCTTGATAATTATTTGTATTCTTATGATAACTGCGCTACGTGGTTGCAAAGCGCGTGGTGGTTCAACGTATGCCGCTACGCAGATTTAAATGGGCCTTATGGTGGAGACAGATATATAATAGGACTTATTTGGTATTATTGGCTTGGTGATGGAAAGTCGTTAGCAAGTTCGGAAATGAAAATACATAGAAGATAACTGATTGCTAAGAAATGTTTTACATCATTTCTTTTAAACGTGAGCCATCAAATTAATTGTAGATATTTTTACAAACGGTGTTAAATATATTTGTTTCCTGAGCTCCATATAATGTTATATTAACGGTCTTACAATCAACGTATAATTGGCTATGAACATTAACATATTGTGCCTGTTGAACTTAAATCAGTCAGTAATACAATTATGTTGATTTCTCGTGTACCTTTTATACTAAGCTCATTGATTTAATGGTTAGATTATCTTTCTTGGATACTTTTACTGTAAAATACCATATGTCTTTTATTATTCAGTTAGCCTTTTCCTTGCAAAGTTATTTGCTAAATATGCAACACATATAAAATATTATATTTTTATAGTGCGTTATGTTACTACTGAGTGTTTACATGTTGTATGGTAGTTCAACGCTTTTGATTTGCCGATCTGAATCAGAGGATACTGACATAGTTTTAGAAGGCTTGTTCGGTATCACTCGGGAATGAAAATAAAGAAAATATAACTGATTTGATGAACATGATATTAATACAATGAACATAGCGTTGTAGCGTATTTCTATTTAACTAATTAATGGCAGAATTTTCGTTAACAGTGTTCATATTTATTAGTTTTATCGGATGCGATAGACTCCAGGATTCAGCGGTTCGAGCTTACCTAAGAGTAATTTTTTCTCACTTTTATTTTATTATTGTTTTTTTACTGAAGTTTTTTTAGATCCAATGTTTACAATTATCAATATAAAGAACTCAATTTAATGAAACAATTCAATACATGTCAAAATGTTTGAAAAGGTCCCTTTAAAGGGATCTTTTCACGCTTTGGTAAATTGACAAAATTGAAAAAAGTTGTTTCAGATTCGTAAGTTTTCGTTTTAGTTATGATATTTGTGAGGAAACAGTAATACTGAACATTAACCATGCTCTAATATAGCCATTGTATGCATCTTTTGACGATTTTAAAACCTAAAAATTATAAAGCGTTGCAACGCGAAACGATTGAATAATTTGGAGAGTTCTGTTTTTGTCGTTAAATTTTGTGAAACTACGAAGATTGCTTATATAAGGTATAAAATACGTCAAGAGTGTGTATTCGGCGGAATAGCTCAGTAGGCTAAAGCGTTTTTACTTCAGGACTCTGGCAGGACTCCAGGGGTCACTGGTTCGAAACCTGCTCCGGGCAATGTTATTTTCCTTTTTTTATTTTTTTATTGATTTTTTACTGGAGCTTTTACGATCCAATGTTTACATTTATCAATATAAAGCATTTAATGAATAAGTTAAAAAAAATGCCAAAATCTGTGAAAAGGCCCCTTTAAGACAACCACAACGCAACACCTCTTTGCTGTTTCTTAAGATAAATTAATATTCCAATAACAAGAACTGTATACCACAGGGAGCCTGACAGCTATTTCTGAAATTCAATATTATAGCCTTTTACATATGGAGTAGTGAAATCCAAATTTTCTTTCGTCATGTTTTAATATATTTAAAATATGTATGAGTTAAGATTGCAAAAAAATACTAAATGTGCGTGGGTTTTTTCTCGACGAAGAATCGAAACTCAACCTCGCTTTTGCGCTACATTATATCAATAAAACCTATAACGACATTATAAACATCGCCGTAGTCTTATATGTGAAGACATCAATGCTGGGCGAAAATATCGACACTTTTAAATAGTTATTCCTATCATCTACAACAGTTACACATTAATATAGTTGTTGATTGTGTTTGCAAGAGTAATTTATATTAGTGCAGGTTATGACACCTTTCGACTTTGTTTAAAATATTTAAAATCTAATCAGGATCTAGTGTATTTTGTTTTTCAATCTCTCAATTTCCACATTACAAGTAGCATTCAATTTTTTTAAGTCAAACATATGTAAAAAAAAAAAAGAGTAATTTCAATCCCTAAATTTCAAGAATTAATCTACTGGTGTTTGCATTTATGAAATAAGGAAGTTACAAATGATAAATAACTAGGTACACTTATTTACGACATGGGGAAAAACTGATTTCGATTTGTTATTGTTTTGTCAGTTTTTAATCATGGCCACATTTAATTCATTCCCAAAATACATCAACATGTTTTCTGAGGCCGACTGGAATGCTTCGAAAATGGATAACTCAAACTCGACACGGTATTGTCGAATCGGTTTCAACATCAAATGCTTTGCGTTCAAACCCCGAAGGCGGAGATCCGAATGTTATTTATGGTATGTTTATATTTGGGGTTCTGTTAGAAAAGGAGGGGATACGATTAAGGCTTGCTCTAAAATTGTGATTGAGTTCATGGAGTGTCATTGTATTTGATATTACATTCGTAAACAACTTGATTGTGTGATTCATGATTATGTGTTGGTGATATATAAAGTAAATACTATAAACGGAACTTAATATATCACCAACACATAAGCATAACAGTTCTATAAATTGCTATTTAAAGCACACAACCATTTGAACATGTTTTCAACGGGTGACATCGACTGCAATAAATCAGGAACGTACAATATTTTCTGACAACGGTCCCCTCACGTTATTGCACTTTATGTGGTAAAATTGGTAGTGCTTGTGTTGTAAATAGTAATGACAGTTTGAAATTATAAAAGGCAAAAGGATGTTTTAGGTACAGAAAAAAAAAAAAAAACATTACAGAAATCGAGCGAAATGATAAGTCATACAACTACGCATGTTTACACTTACAGCTAAGATGTTTTAAAATGTCGTTAAAAACATGCCGCTTCAATAAAGGCTAATAAAATAACATGTTTTATATATTGTAATACTCAGAGTTGTGCTATTGCATGTTGAGATACATTTGGTAATCATTTGTCACAGACAATTTTGATAAAATGTGATCAGACGCAAGGCAAGTAGGTAAATTTTATGTATGTATTTACATTTGGACATTTCTCATTTTAAGGTTTTTGAGCAATTGAAACAATCATATACCGAAAAAAAAATAATACGAAATAAAAAAACAACACACTGCACATTTTTCACTAGGTACAAGGATGTGTAGTGGTAGGGAAGACACATGATTTACTGAAATTTACCCATACCTATGCTGATACAACAAGAACACTATGTTAACATTATTCTGCTTTTATATTTGGTTTTGTGAACATTACTTTTTGACATAATTGTTCAATGAAACACGAAGTATTATTGAAAAAATCTAATTTATTACCGCGAATTTAACGCGTATATTTTTGTCAGTCTATTTGTTTTCCACATTGTTGACATAATTTTATATCGCCAAGTACATGCAATTTATTGTCCTCAAATATTTTCCAACACTTGTTATGCATATTCACTAATGTCGATGTTTTAAAGAAAATTGTCTGTAATTTTACTTGATAAGTAGACGACATGCTTCTGTTTAAAATCGGTCAGTGGTTAACACAAATCAATACCGTCTCATATTGTCTTAATGTTATGTTGACGTTGTTATGGTTAATGTAGTGAAACAGGTATTTGATGTTGTTGTGTTTTTTTTAATTATGTAACACACGATTTAAGACAGAGATCTATCGTAGATTGATAAAAGAAAACAATAATTGTATTGGGTGTGTAATTATAAGCGTACAGATTTGTACAGCCTGTTTGTATATACTTAAAAAAAAATTGAATAATAGTGATAATACAACTCCAGTCAGGTAATATTTAGAGAAATTTCTTCGAGTTTTGTATAAAAGGAAAGTTACCAGCCGCCAGTACAGCACATCGTTATACAAATAACACAGCGCTCAAAAGACAACTGATTTAAGATTTGATTGCCTCTTTGGAAAGGCCATTGCAAACCTTTGGGGCTTTTAAATAACGCATTGGTGTATCTGACATTGAATTGGTATGTCAATCAACATATGAATAATAATAGCTCATAGATGACCTGCAATTTTTTTTCGCGTGTTTCAAGTGAGCCGGCAAACTAAGATGCAGAATAAACATTCGTGTAAGTATAAAAAAAACGTACGTGATTTATTTGTCTAAATACATGTTTATTATTTAGTTTATATTCAACAAACAACATGTTAGTTAATAAAGTTAAATTCACATAAAGAGTTCACGTTATACTCTCAATTGTTAAAGGACCACCATGTAAAGTATACTCCAGCTCTCTGTACTTAAAATTATAGCTTAAATGTACGATTTCCGTATACAAAGTTACCGAAATATAACCATTAATAAATATTATTTTCATGGTATTTATTACCTATTCTTATAATAAACGTATCTTTGGCTGACATTGTGCTAAGCAATAACGACGAGAAATTTCCTAAAAAGGCGCGCTTGAATTTGTTGTGGTATCCTTTTGAAAATCGGTTTTTTAATATAAACTATTTGGTCTCTGTACAATGTGATGGGTTTAGATAACGATTAATATATTTTGAATCCCTAATTAAGCAAATACCCAATCTTCTAAACGTATGGCGTTCCATTATCTATGATCTGAAAGAGTTCGTGGTTTACACGACACGTCAGTGCCCTTGTACTATGGTTATAATTCGTACGTGGTTAATAATAAACACCGTTGAGTGTTTATTCAAGCGGTTCATTGGTACATATATTTATGGTAAATAAAATACACAATCGCATGATAATTAAATCGGTTAATTAATAAATATGTAAAATGGCAAATTAAACACAATGATGTATGATTCCTCAATATTTAAATTTGTAAATATATAAATTATTAATTAGCCGCATTGTTCCATAATTTTTTCAATCAGTTCATTGGTAAATATAAAGATGGCCTATAAAACACACTGTTGCGTCAGTATTTAATTGGTTAATTGGGATATCTGTAACTGGTAAATAAAAAATAGGATTAGTAAATCGATTCATTGGAAAATACCAGATGTAAATGGTAAATAAAACACACTGTTGCGTGATTGTTCAATCAATTTACTAAAATCCTTGGACAAACATCAATAATGAATTACATGTATACACATACAAGTTAATGCTACCATGTTACCATTTGAGATTAAATATTGTTCTCCTCCATATACATTTTCTAAAATAGATTGGAAATCATTCCTTTTTTAAATATGTCGTAAGCGGAAAATTAATGTGATTGGTTCTTGAGCAGAAACAGCCGTTTAAACTAACCTTATTGGAACTAAACATATTATAAGCACTACATCACTTTGTAATTTTTTACAACGAAAACTTGCTTATTCGCATACTTTTTGTTATGTAATCTTAAACATTCAGTCAAATAAACGAAATATTTGTTGTTCATATTTACATATAAATAGTGAAACTCGACAATACAATTTGATGTACATCAAATGTGAACAAATGGGGTGCCCGACCGTAATAAAACTGGTACTATATCATTTACAAGATGGGTTGGGATGCACCACACAATTATGCTCCAACCAGGTAAGTTTCGTATTCAGGTCAATTAAATCAAATACAAATTTGTTAAATCAAATACAAATTTGTTTCAAATATACAAGACACATGTAATCAAAAGAACACTACTATGAAACTTGTCTACACAAAATACGTTCTTTTTCAGGAGCACGTAAGCAAATCTAATAATTTGACTCAACCACATAGATTACTGGTAAGAATTGTATACCATATAGGTAACTGGTAACAATATTATAACAATTCAAAAATAGCAATATCATGCCCATAAGGATTCAATTTTAATATGTATATAACATGGATATATGTATTTTATTATCAAGGGATTTGCGTGTCAAGCAATTGATTTGGCGAACATTCATTTAACAAAAAGACTCAAATAAACAATACTTCCGATTTGCAGAAAGACATAAACTTCTTGCAAATTATTGCTACCTAGAGCCTTATCACCAGGCTTCTGAGGGAAAACATCGAGGAAAACATCCTTCAGTTCTTCTTTCAAGGCTTGATTTTTGTGTTTCGTGTCGGTTTTTTATAAACACATATCCCTCTTTTTGGAGAAAATATTAAAATATAAAAAATAATCATCAAATAATTCAAGTGATGTATTCAAACCGGCATTCTAGAACAGGTGATTCGACGTTATTAGTCAAAATTTGGCAAAAATCCAAGTCAAAGCTGACTCTCATTATATGAGTGTAATGGGGTTTGTGCTCAGCAACGGCTATGTAAGTATTCACGTTTGTAGCAAGCAGTATTTGTGAAAGAAGAAATATTTACATTGACTTTACGACGAAAAAGCCTATTTAAATTACCATCAGTTCATATAAGGTCAAAGAAGAGGTAAGGTAAGGTAATATGGGTGCATATGAAATGGTTATAAACACACACTGGGTAAGTTTCAGAGAATTGTGGAAAGGAGTTTTGTGCTTGATAAAAGAGTTTCATCTTTTTCAAATCGTATTGACAGGACAATCACTATATGATTTCATCATAAAGAAAAATTGACAAGCAAATAACATTGAGTACTATTTGCATGTGTTCACAAAAACAACATCTGCGCTATTTAATTAAGTACATATTGGAGATGATAAAATAAGATAACCTTTGTAAGTGACCTATTTTTGACCCCACATGACCTAGTTAATAACTTGGTCGAGATGTTAATAGGACAATAGTTATAACTATTCTTCATGAAGATTGGACAATAGTTGTGGCGTGGCCGCTAGTGTTCAAACGCTTTTTTATAGTTTAATATTGTAACCTAGTTTTTTTTATCAAGATGCCCGGTTTAAAATATCTAAGAAGTCAGTGAGGAAAACATTTCTTGAAGACTTATTAATAAACGTGGCCTCTAGAGTGTTCACACAATCTTTCTTTAATTTGACCAAGTGCCTAGTTTTGTACCTATGTTACATAATGTCAACTTGGCCAAGGTATCATGAAGACAAATTACAAAGTATAATGAAGATCGGGCGATAGATGTGGCTACAAGAGTGTTCACAAGGCAAATACTGACGACGCATGCTAAACAATCAATAGCATTTGTAGTTGCAAATTTGCACCCAAACGTGTGTGTCCTTTTAAAAATATAACTATGAAGAAAAACAAAAAACAAACACAAATAAAACAAAACAAACATAATTAACCTTTCATTCAATTAGTGCATACAAATAACCAATTTAAGCAATTAAGGACATTTCCTTATCTTCTGTACTTTGGTGCAAAACGCCCAGGCCCCGTGTTCACAAAGCAAATTGAAATCGATTTTCGATGTCAAATGACATCGATTTTCAATTTTTGACATCGATTTTCAAATTTAATGTTCCCAAAGAAAATCGATATCAAATGACATCCAAAATCGATTTTCAATTTGCAATCAATGCCATCCAAAATCGATTTCCAATTTGCAATCAATGCCTTTAAAAATGAAATTGATATTGGACATATTCAAATTGAAAATTGATGACAATCACCATGGTAAGAAAATAATATGGCCGACATTGAAAGACTTCATCGTCTCGGTACATAATGCATTGTTTCCGATGGATAGGAGAGTTTTCCGTGATCGAGAGAACCCATGGGAAACTTTGTCTCCGTTGGAAGTTCGTGAACAGTACCTGTTATTTCCCGGAAACTATTTTGTTTCTAGTGAATATGCTGAATATGGAGAGGGCTAATGAACGTTCGTGTTCTCTTCCACCGCTAATTTTAACTCTAGCGGCATTGCATTTTCTTGCGACTGGAACACATCACATTGTGACTGCGCCGGGCTGCATGGAATTACAAGGTCCAGTGTATGTAGAGCAGTCAAGTGTGTCGACATCTGAATGACTTTGTGTTCTTCTCAAGTAACGAAAATGTGTAACGGACAGTGCAAAAACAGTATTATAGCATCGCTGGTACGTATTAACTCTCAATATTATTCACACTGATAATTTAATGATCTTTGAATGGTTTCCAAGTAAACAAATAAAGGTAGTTAAATATTCATAGTCGAATTGGGCTCAATGCAAAACGGTGTATTAGTACTATATGCTAGATGTATACGTGTTGAAATAAAATACGCGTATGATTCATTTAGTCTGAATTGTGATGCCACCTTTCGGTTTCTTGACGTAGTCGCCATGTGGCCTGGGAGCGTACACGATTCTAGGATGTTTCGTGAAAGCGCCATACGTCAGCGCTTTGAAAGAGGTATAATGACAATAACATGGAGACTACTCAGTCGTAAGATTGTAATCATCCATTGCACAATTAATACAAATATCAGCATGTAAAATGACCACTTTTACTTACATCATAATTACATCAAAATTAACAAGCAAAATAAAATTATATATATATTTATATATAATGGATCCTTTTAATTTTTCATTTCACTTTACAAATATGTTTTTTGCGTTAACAAAAATTAGCAAAAACTATTCCATTGTTTAAAAAATACTTTTTGAACATTTTATTTTATTCTGTTGATTTTTATTGCCAGTTGTCATGTTAATTTTGGCATAAAAGTGCACTAAATGACCGTTTGACCTATATAAGTGAATACTAGAATAGCTAAAATTTTAATTAGATCCAAGCAGGTTCATTTTCAGACAATATTACTGCCTTAGACTTTTCAATTTTGGTTATAAATAACAATGAGATGCATTTCATCTCCTAAACAATTGAAAACTGTACCCGTTGACCTTTGACCAAATTAAAAGGATACCAAGCACCTGAGCACCTGAGAAGGTGACATCCCCTCTAGATGTTCATCAGAGGGTATGTAGATACCAAAAAACTTAAAAAGAAGCCATGCCTAAAAAATGCCACCCAACTTTTTTTTCAGGCACATTTCTCGGCTTTTAGGTTAACTATCATTAATAATCAAACACTGATATAAGTGTTGAGTCATGATAATGATAAAGAGGAAAACAAAAGATATTTTAGGAAATTCAGTATACTATGCCAAAGAAACAAAAATTTTATTACGAAAGTTACATTAAACGTCTATCATACTCGTAATCCACAACGGTAGAACACAGATAGTGTTCAACGTTTAAGTAAGATAGACGACAAGTTGCGGTGCAACATTGTTCACTGTATGAATACCTTTCTCTTACGTTCCGAGCTTTTCGGGCTTTTTTGTTGGGATTAGTTTTAACAAAGATATCATATTTCTACACCATGTGATATATATACAGTAATATAATTTACTGGTATGTACATTTACTCCGTATTGCGACAATATTGGCATAAAGCTACTACAACGATATTGCGTTAAGGCATTCAATTGAAAATATTGTTCAAGGTATTCAGAATAATAATATACGGATTATTGCAATCTTTAAATTGCGTAGTTTCTGTAAAGTATGAAACTTACGCTAAAAAGACTTAATATCATATATTGACCATTTAACATCAAAATAAAATAGTGTGTTATAGGATATGTTTTGCGTTATGCTTTAATAAAGACTTTTCTTATGTAAGTTCAAAATTAATGAGTTCATAAACTTCACACTATGCGTAGATACTTTTTGAAACAAAAAAGTATTTGTTTCAAGACTACGATACAGAAAAAGAAAGAAAAAAAACTGATTGAGCTTTTGAGACTGAGGATTTGTTCCTTCTAAATCAATACTCTCGCTACAACAATACCACCTTAACAAATAGTTCTTAAACAGAAAAATAAATTTTGTTGAAATCATATCGATAAAATACTTGCAACCATTTGTAGTTAATTCTCCTCAAATTTGCTTAGCTTACAAACAACAATAAAATGAAGTTTATTAAGTATTTTTAAAAGGATATAGGGAGAGCAGTATTTGTTCTTATCCAGTTTTTACAATAAATCACCATTGAAAATATAAAGCAAACAAAATTGTGTACACGGTATTGGAGCGGTTCATTCAAAGCTGTTGGGATTAAAATCGGTTTTGGAGCTACCTGAAGCCAGCAATTTAATAGTTAATTTAAAAATGCATTAACATTTTCTCAAACACATTTTTAACGTTAAAACGTATAATGTTGGAAGAAACTATAGTGATTTGAGATTGAAAGCTGGGCCAATATACGATGTATAAGTACAAATATGCCGACTGGAATACCACATTGGGAGATGATTAATATTCCTTAAAATCGGCATATAATTTATAAACCTTTTTATATGATAAGTATATACACATACATAAATAACCCCGTGTCTAACTTACTACAGACGTATGTTCTTCAAAGTTGTTTTTTTTTATATCCGTCGATGTAAAGTCTGCCTCTCCTCAATTATTAATTCATGCTCTGTACGACATTTCTTATTATGTTTAAATCATATCATTATATGAACATTATATCGAACAGTTATCATTTTATCTTTCGATATTTGCTATTTATTGAACACTGTTTGTCACCACAACCCTCACTACATCTACCGCAACCGCCCACGCTGCAACCACCAACACTACTATTATAACATGTGTAATCGTTATACTTGTATTTACATATAAGTATTAACATTTGATTATTTTTTTACTCACAAAATTTATGTACTGTTTTACTTTTCAGCGAGACGTTCTTTTATAATTTCTTTAAAATGAATTGATCGCACGATATGTTCTTATATTGTAAATTAATGTTTTTTAGAAAAAAAAATTCAAAGTGATAACAATAAATGATAAATAAATTGCTCTTTTATATAAAAATACAATTACTTTTCATCAATAAGTTCCTCTATAACTTTTTTAAATGAATTGCACGCATTAAATAGTATTATGTTGTTCAGGAATGGATTGTATAAACGTATTTGTTATGTCAAAGGAATAATATTAAATGATTTTTAAATTGCTACTTTATTTCTAAATACAAATGTAAAATTAATAAAAGGATTGCAATAATGATTTGCAAACCAGCGTTTCCAGACTTAAGAAACGAACACAATTATTTGTTATTATATTAACAATTAAATACTGATTTTATAATAGGATTAATTTCGGTTCAAATCGTGTTAACCTGACATTAAAACCATAAAGCAAACATACACAATCCCACATTTAAAAATGAATTTATTTTTAATTTTCTTTTACTTTCTCACTATGCGAACTTTTGTCCAAAAGAGATTAGCTTAAGAACACATTATCATTTGAAAAGGTGGTCATTTGAAATTATTAAGAAGTTGTTTAAATAACGTAATGTCATCTTTGAGCTGGCCTATATGTGGGACACATTTGATTGTGTTTCGAAACTGTCCACCCTCGCAATATTCTGATACAAAAGGGCTTATAGGATTATTGGACACGTTTAAGTACAAACATAAACTGTCATTATCATACTTATTTATGTAGGCGATTATTTTAAAATACAGCTTGTCGTGCATAAAGAACATGGTAGCAACCTTAATCTAAATTGATATTCCACTATACAGTAATAAATAAGCTCACCAAATATTTATTAGCATCAGAACGGTCAAATATAATATAACACTCAAAATTGGCAAAGAACCAGGTGAACGAGCTGCATGGGTTTATGTCTTCATGTTTGGAAAAGTTGATAGGGTACGTAAATAAATGTAGGCCCGTTCAATAATTACTTTCAATATATTCACATTTAAACGATCACAAAACACATCAATTATGTTTACGTAATGTAATGGTCACTATGAACAGAAGCCTTGATGGTGTCAAATTAAATGAAAAAAAATATCGCCACACATTTGTTGCATTACGGCTCAAGATTCACATTCAAACGTCATGTAAATATGTTATTTTGAACAGCAGATTGGACCCTTATCATACAGTGCATTATGTGTTGGTGTTTATAGTGCATCACGCGCACGTTCTGATTGCAAACCTAGCAAGCTCCTAGTTGATTGTTTGTATTACGCTATATGTAAGAATGCTAAAGCCCGTATATGACTCGGAGTTTAGAACGCATTTCTAAGCATTAACATATTTTCAGACGTGTTTTCATTTTCATATATTTAAATGTATGAGCAAGGGGGGTTTTCGTGGCGGCTGTACACTTCATAGTATTCATAATTAGTTCAAAAAGCACATTGTGTTTGTTCATAGTGCTTGTTGTACTTTTACTCCACAGTCTATATTATTTGATTACATATAATGTGTTTGCCCATAGCATAAAAATTGGTAGTTCATAGCGTAACGGTTTACCTTGATAATATATTGTTTATTCTTTTGATTCTGGTATAAGAAAATTAACCAGATCAATGTGCATTTGTTCGAGAGAATAGATCTAACTTTGATGGCTGATTCAATAATATTACAGTCATATAAAGTCATTTAATTAACTTACTTACACAATTAAGTTGAAGGTTGTAAAACAGTATTTAGAGTACACTTTATGCAAGTAACATGCTATTGCCCTAAATGAATCAGAGGTAACGGATGTTTCTCATTTGCCAATTATAGTTCAGCCACATTACGTAATTAAGTTAACAAACTCACTACAAAGTGTAAACCCTTATGAATGTAGTTGGAAATTGTTCTAAATTAAGAAGAGCAATTGACGGTTTTGCCTTTTTCAATATAGTTTCAGTCCCTGACTGCCTTCAAATAACAAACACTCGCACGTTTTCATGTTAATTTGGTTAACCAGTGAACAAACCTATGAGAGGAATGGACAACTGTCCTACTTGATCAGGGATTGTCGGAGAATGGAAGTGACTTTGATAACATAAGTAATATTTCTGGTATTTTAATCAACTGCGCAGCCCTCAGATTTGTAGTATCGGGCATTTGACAGGCGACGCCTTTCAATCGTGAGCTTTATGCTTGTACATTTATATGACTAGAGAAGGCACTGTATGTAATATCATTTTAGTATACTACAGGAGACGCAAATTGTGTTATATCCTATATGCACTTAACTGGAGGTGCAGTTTCATCGCGGCCCCTATCCTGCATGCAGATCTCATTGAAGACACTGATATAGTATTTTCTATGCGATAATAAAACCAAACACTTTGTAACGAGTAACACATTAAATAACCTTTGAGCGCATATGGCGAAGTGCCAAACGTTTCTTAATTTAAATCTTCTATTCATGTCGGGCCTCTGTCATGTCCTCCACTTTGACAGTCCAATCATGACATGGTTGACAGAAAACGAAACGCATAACGCAAAAATTAATCCGCATACTAAATAAACCTGAGCTCCGGCGTGTGTGCTTTATAAGGGGCACCTTCCACACTTTGGCATCAAACTTGGTCGAGACTTGAAAGCACAACCATGAAGGCTACTCTGGTATTTTTTGGACTCGTACTGTGCGCTTCTCTGGCGGAATGCAAGCCCGTAGAGGAGCCCGCAGGGAATCTGCTGAGGAAACGAATTCTGGAGAAAATTGCTGGTACGTTGACGTACTTTGTGTTGTTCATTTAAAATATAATCGATATGCTGATATGCCTTTTCATTGAGTAATTGTGTTTGTAAAAACGAGATTTTTTCTAATGATGAACGTTGAAATAACTATATTTTAACCTAAACACACACTATAAAACCATATGCAATATCTGGATATTAAGAGCAGCGAAATTTAACCGTTCTTTAATTCTAGTGATACAAGAGACGCAGAGTGTTTAACGTTCATTATTATGATTTCGTCACTACTAAGTATATGAACATGAATTCAAACATTCAATTATCATAAAAACGGTCTTTAGAATCAGTACGTTTTGAGAGACACGTTCTTTATTTATCGGCGAGCATTCATTTGAGATAGTACACAATCGACAATACATTACATATTGAAACTAAATACGAAACACTGCAAATATACGTACTTGTTCACGTACCCAATAACCTCAATGTGGCCAGTTAAACCAATACACATACTATCTACTCAGTTGTAAATGAATTTGTATTTCGATCTTGACATTCATTTTAAGGTGTGTGTTGGGGGTGGTGAGAGGGGGGGGGGGTGAGGTATCGAAGTATATTAAAAATATTTGTTTGTACCATTCATGTCGCATATACATTTCATTCGAACCTTTTTAAAAGCTTTAAAATTGTTGAAGAATTCGGGACTCGAAAAATCATATGTTGTTACCACGATAAACTGGTTTAAGCCGCCTATAACGTGGCGTCATTTTACTTTGTTATAAGATGATGGTGTAAAAAATTGTATAAATAATGTGTATTTCATAAATTATTTTAATTTTTATCTCTTATACTTTTAAATAAATGTGTTTGTTCACGTTATTTCGATTTGAAATAAAAGTAGGTCCAAGCTAATCCTGTAACATTATGCTTTATAATATTCGAGAAATAAGACCCATTAAATTAAGGAAACAACAACCATAGACACAAACAAGTGTCAAATATATTCTTCAAAGAATACTGAATTCGATAAGCGGAATGCATTTGAACACTATCTCCAATAAGGCCAAGTAACAGAACAGTAAAGCATACAATTGAGAATGGTATTGTGATAATATATAATACGAATCTTACTTTGGTCTTACCGCGCGTTATGCAGAACAGCTGGTACATTAACTTTAAGTTACCAAACAAGATCAGCGCTACGTTTTCAAATGTCATTTAATTAAAAAGTGTCAACCTATAACTTAAGAATAATGATAATATAATATTTTAATATTATTTGGCCGTGCTCGGTGAAAAAGAGGTTTAATGCATGTGCCTAAAGTGTTGTCCCAGAATAGCCTGTGCAGTCCGCACAATCTGGGCCGACACTTTACGCACATGCATTGAACCCCATTTTTTACAGAGCACGGCCCATATACTTTTCGTTTTTGCACAAACTCTCAGAACACACAATTAAGTGAAGTTGGAATTACACATGACTCTTGGAAAAAGTGTGTTTTTATCTACAATAAATTATATGCAGTTTCACATGTGGTATTTATTTATTTTTGCAATGTAGTAATTAAATAGCCATGTGCATTAATACTTGCGTCACATCAATTGATTTTAAAACAAAAGTGGATATTACATTTTTGTAATCATGAAAAAGAGACCGTGTTCAACTGTCCATGCGTCCATGAACACAATTTAAAAATAAAGTTAACAAGATCAAAAAATACAATAACCGTTCATGACAAAGATGGATAGATCCTTACTTTACTTTAATTACTGTCAGAACATTCCAATAAACATTCAGAACACGTAAAGAAATGTTTTGTTTCAGGAAATCGTCAAAATGATGTTCATTTGAGCCGCGTTCTGAAAAAAAACTGGGCATAATGCATGTGCGTAAAGTGTCATCCCAGATTAGCCTATGCAGTCCGCACAGGCTAATCAGGGACGACACTTTCCGCTTTTATGGTATTTTTAGTTTCAAGGAAGTCGATCCTTACCGAAAATCAAGTTTAGGCGGAAAGTGTCGTCCCTGATTAGGGACTTACATACATTATGCCCAGTTTTCTCAGAGCACGACTCTTTTATATGTTCAAATCTTATTCAAATTCACAAATACGCTATTTCAGGCACTCATTTTAAATACAAATATACAAAACAGTTGAGTATTATAGTTCTGAGGTTTCTATATTTATTGATCAAAAAGTATAGGGGATATGTGCTGGTGTCGGTAGATCGTCTAATTATATTAACTATTGAGCATAGAACATAAAATGTTAACATTGAAATAAAAATCGATAATAAACAACCAACACATTACCTTTTATTTAAATGCTTCTGTCATCATTTAATTATCTTTTTAAATGAGTCCAGCGGGCGAATTTTGCTGGAATAATAACGAAATTATGTCAAAAAAACGACGTCTTTTATCACTACAGGAGAAACAAATTTCGTTAGTTTTTACAGTTAGTTTTCATAGTTTGAGACAGTGAATTGTCGCTTTTTATGAGTGATATTTCTCTAAAAAGTTCTAAAAGGTATAAGATAAATTGCAAATAAATGATTTCATAAAACGTTGCGCATGATATCACACTTACTTTTATTATTTTTAGATCTTCGCCAACATGCAAGAGATGTAAGCGAAGAAGAAAGCGAAGAAGAAAGCGAAGAAGAAAGCGAAGAAGAAAGCGAAGAAGAAAGCGAAGAAGAAAGCGAAGAACAAAGTGAAGAAGAAAGCGAAGAAGAAAGCGCAGAAGAAAGCGAAGAAGAAAGCGAAGAAGAAAGCGAAGAAGAAAGCGAAGAAGAAATCGAAGAAGGAAGCGGAGAAGAAAGATAGAGAAAGATAGCTCGATTTTTCTAATCGGCATACCTCGATGATTATCATTGATAAAGGTATAGGAAGCTCAGCTATAAATAGGACAGCATATTCTGGGAAAAGATTTAATAATAGTTTGAAAACGTTAATTTTAAATCAGTTATATTCAATCCAGTATATGTTTATAGATCAATGAAACAACTATGCATTTTCTGCATTGTATTTGACATTTGTCGTGATTAAGTAAATAAATTGCGAATCAAAACGTGTATAATTAACTTTCAACGCGATCATGAGTGTAAAGAAAACGAATTATTTCGAACCTGCCATTTTCAAACGTTGTAGCGACTATGGTATATAAACAGCATAATAGCTATAACATATATGTGATGCTCGCTCTTCTGCATGCTTTCTCATTTTGCATATTTAATAAACTTTTCAAACATAAATTACAGAGCCACATCAGTGCACATACTATGTTTGACAATTCATTCGTTTGTTGGATATTGTTTGCTGTTTTAAACACATATTAGGTCATATCGCGGAGATTTAGTTAACCTTACCATGTGTTCATGGGCGAACTCACGTATTCAAGTGCTCTTACGACTATGTGCTCATACCCACTTTCGATCGGGAATCATCATGAAATTATTGCCGTACTTAACGAACAAACATGCCTAAACTTATTGAATTAGAGAAAAAGAACAATAATCAAAAGAGAAAAAGTACATGTTCATGCACATGGGATTGTGAAATCACGTCCGTACACATAGCATCATTAACTTAGGAAAGGAAACAACGAAATATAAAGTTTGGTATGATATACATGTGAAATTAAAGAGCATGGTGTAATAAAAGAGCATGTCAAGTTTTGAAATTATATGCTGAAACGTAATGTTATAACCCACAAACGTTTTACTATAACAGACAGTTTTTTAAGATAAGTGGTACAGAAAATACACGTCGAATACCTTTTTAAAGATATTTCTTGTTATATTTGATTAGAATGTAATCCGCCTCCCAGTTTTGCTGAAAGGATCAAGTTCCCCACGGGTACTACTTCCCCGTACCCCCAATTTTTTTTTCGTACCCTACATTTTTCGTACCCAATTTTTTCCGTACCCAAATGTTTGCCCGTAACCTTTTTTTTCGTACCCAATTTGTTTCCTACCAATTTTTTTTTCGTAACCAAATCTTTTTACGTACATATTTTTTTTTGCATAATTTTTGTACCCAAAATGTTCGTACCCATTATTTTCCCACCCAAAATTTTCGTACCTACATACACAATTGTGGTGATGTAGATAAACTTAAATAGATGCTTTTATATCAATCCTCTTCAAAAGCATCGTCACACCAGTACTGTCAGTACTTTGATATATTGCTACTCTCTATCACGGAGTGTATATTGATAGGAGATGAATCGAGTATTTGACCCTTACTGTAGTAAATTCAATCTTATGCAAAACTCATCCGATTTTATTGGTTTATACGTTATCTTGTTGTTTTAGTATATTCCTGTTGTTATTAATGGATTTATAGCGAGTTAAACACAAGAAATACACATTTTATGTTTTACCGCGCGTTTTACCGTGTTGTGGCTATCGATCTTTTACAATTAGCGTACAGCGAAGCGCCGAGGTTATACATTTTGATGTACCCACTCACGTCTTTTGTTAAATTATAGTTTCATTTCTCGGCCGATTTTGACAAATTATATATCATTAGAAAGCTTACGTTACGTAGTAAACAGATATATAAATATATATTAAGTTTTTCTTTCTTCTGATTTCGACAGCCCGGCGAGTTATAACTTTAACTTTTGCAAATATCATACCGTTTTGGAGTTTTAGAATCTAGATTTACGGTTGACATGTTCGTACTTAATACCAATTTGTAGCGTTTATATTTAAAGTTCAGTTTTAAAAGTTACATCTTGCTTAGGAGAATGGAATTCTGTATACGATAGAAAAAAAAATTGTTTAAAAACGAAAGTAATTAAGTAATGAAGGCGGAAGAAAGTAGCGCGCGTTCCTAACGCACTGAACTGATGCTACGGTCTTGGCGATTATGCTTTTGTTTAGAAACCGGCCATTGAATTTCATTTGCCATATAATTATATTTTTTATGGAATATATTGTAGTATTTTGTTCACGAAACATATCAATAAAGCTTATTATAAATGAATCTTAATAAATTAACGATTTCAGCTCTTGTTTATAACACAGAAAGGGTGTTAAATTTATGATGAAACAGCGTATATAGCGGACCCTCTCGATATTATTCGGCTGTGCATGCATACTTGAAATAAAATGGGTGTAAAAAACATTCATCGTTTGCTGTTTATTATCAACAAGGTAATTATGTATAATTATATTAAATGTTTTTTACCTTAAATTATCAATTTATTAAAGATTCTTGAAAATCACGGTCGGTATTACGCGGGTCATTTCGTATTTTGACATTAGGGCATCATGTCCAACTATTCAAAATCAGATTTTTTTTCACTGGGACGATGACGGCTTAGATTTAGACAGGCAGACTTATACAACAGTACATCGTCTTCAACTCAAATATATAAATTATTTTTAGACGAATTGTTAGGTGATTACACATATAGCAGTGATGATTCTGAGAATGTTGCCATGTTTCTTATCCGTGTAATCTAGAGTCCGTGGTTTGAGCATTTTTATCGCGGTGTTGAATAAAAGATATCTCAATAATCTTGTTTATTGATAGATCTGTGGTTTTATTGCCCCTGTGTTCAGCACAAACCAATTATCTCGTTATGATCAGATACTGTGCCGTCCAAAACTAAATAACACTATGGTGCCATTAGCCACAGCAGGGACCTATACTTGTATGTTGGTCCCTAACCACAGGTGGCAATGTCTGGTCAGTTTACACTTTTTATGATACCTCCATGTCTTATCGTGGTATTGGTGGTCATTTGTTGGAGAAATGTAACGCCAAATACTCAATTTTGCGTTTATAAGATATGTAGCGTATTGAAAACATTTATAGTCATCTGCCCATACAGATTGCCATAAACTAAATACTGTATAGATGTCAGCCAGCTTAATCATAATAATTATAAGTGCTTAATACCTATACATGTACATTTTAAACATTTAAAAAATCTAATACTTAACATTTAACGTATTTAGCGGGTACCGGTAAAAAACTCCGTCATTTCGTATTAGCTTTATTGATATGTCGCTAGAACAAAATATTTCAATATATTCCATAAAAAATATAATAATCATGGTAAAGGAAATTCAATGGCCGGTACTTAAACAAAAGCATACTCGCCAAGACCTTAGCATCAGTTCGGTTCGTTAGGACCGCGCGCTACTTTCTTCCGCATTAATTCCTTACTTGCTTTCATTTTTAAACCATTTTTTTTCTATCATATACAGAATTCTATTCTCCTAAGCAAGATGTTATTTTTAAAACTGAACTCCAAATATAAACGCTACAAATCGGTATAAAGTACGAACATGTCAACCGTAAATCTAGATTCTAAAACTCCAAAATGGTATGATATTTGCAAAAGTTAAAGTTATAACTCGCCGGGCTGCCGAAATCAGAAGAAAAACTTAATATATATTTATATACCTGAAAACAACGTTACGTAAGCTTTCTAATGATATATAATTTGTCAAAATCGGCCTAGAAATGAAACTATAATTTAACAAAATTCGTGAGTGGGTACATCAAATGTATAACCTCGGCGCTTCGATAAAAGATCGAGAGTTACGACACGGTCACGTGACTTAGACACAACAAGATATTTGGCGTAACGGTCCCGTTTCTTATCCGTGTAATCTAGAGTCCGTGTCTCTAAATAGATTTATATTGTTTAAACAATGAGAACAATTGTGAATAGAACATAACTATACCATCCGTTTAAAAATTTTCAAGTAGTTTTATGTTAATTGACATACTATATTTACACCTCTTCTTTGCAAGTTGAAATAAAACTATTTTACAGCAAGTTTTGTCATCTTAATCAAAATCTGAAGAAATTATTCTACGCGAGTAGGATCAGATAATATAAATGATATTTTATACCACCCTTAAAATAGCTTTGTTCGTATAAAGCTACACCAGAAAATGCTTAACTACATGCATTGCATAGTCATCGTCATAATTATATTGATATATCAATAAGTTGTTGTTTCATTAAACGTATGCAGCAGTTTTGTAAAACATTATATGAAATTATCCAGATAGAAGTAAAAGGATGATGCACCTGATTTTTCCATACTTTGACCTAAAAGCCGTAGTCCACAAATACCTGAACATAATAAAATATGCCAGCATTATCTCTGACGGTTGTTTTTAGGACGAAAGATTATAAATATGCATTGGAATTATGTACACAAGCTAGGAAAAAAAACGACCATAATTGGGACTGCACCCGGGTTCTCATGGCTCGACCACTGACACCAACGAGACGCTATAAAAACTCCCCCTACTACAAACATCCTCTCTATTTTTGACATTCCTCAACGAAGTTCATTCTGAAATGTCATATGTTGGACATCGTACAGACAAACAATCATATGTGAAATGTTTATATTGGGCGCCGATGTAACCCATTTATAACAAATCCCCGATTACATTGGGAATTGAACCCGGATTATTCCCTCTACAAGACATACAAATCAGCGTCGCTATGCTACACAGAAATGCAGTTTAACCCTAACCGCACTACAACCATAACAATTTAGAGAGGGTGGAGTTAATTGTTAATTGTTGATAGAGCCTCTGCACATGCATTATTGGTTCATGAACATGGTGTAAATAACGTAAAAATGAATTATTTGTACAAAGCGATCAGTAAAGTAGCACTTAATTCGAGCAACAAACTTTCAAATAAAAAAATAATTAAATGCATGTCTTACAAATTAAATGTTTAAGTGAAATCAACGCCGTTCGTTTTCCTATATTCGGTGCCTTTTTTCAATCACTATTGATTGCTCAACGGACAATGAATGTTTTATTTTGGTAATTAAATCTCGCTGTGTAACTTTATCCTAATGTGCCAGTTATGTTCATTTTGACCTATACGTATAAGATGATAATGGTGATAGGGATGGTTATGATGATGATCCTTTGTCGTTTTAAAAAGGTTCATTGAGAGGTTCTCTATGAAACTGATTAAAATCGTTGCGGTCAAGCCCCATACATATTTTAAATATAAAACATCCAAACATATTCTTTTCCTAAACCGCAAGACTCAGATTGTATGTACTTGATGTGTTACGTCGTATCGTTGTTCTCTATACATTATGTTCACGTTATGAACTATGGGGTCAAAACTTGCCACTACCTAGGGGTCACATCATTTACATAATTTGATATCGTAACATAACTTAACACATATCTAACACGAAAATGTCCACATGTGTTCGTGTTAGTATGGAAGTCTTAACGTTGTACATCGAGTAATATGCCACTAAATTACATTATTTTCAGCTGGGCGTTCAATGGTGTTCAGGACCCAGTTGTTTACGAAATACGATATGCAAACATGAGAATTAATGATGTTCAGCTTAAGCTATATTGTCTGAATTGCATTGATTGCTAACCAAGAAAATTTATACATATTTCACGAGTGTTGAAACGTTTCCTTTTACTTGAAACAGTTCATATACCTCGCTTGTTTCTTTAGTCTCTTTTAGCGTTAAATAAGACGATTGTGTTACGCGCGCTACTTTCTTCCGCCTTCATTCCTTACTTGCTTTCATTTTTAAACCATTTTTTTTCTCTCATATACAGAATTCTATTCTCCTAAGCAAGATGTTATTTTTAAAACTGAACTCCAAATATAAACGCTACAAATCGGTATAAAGTACGATCATGTCAACCGTAAATCTAGATTCTAAAACTCCAAAATGGTATGATATTTGCAAAAGTTAAAGTTATAACTCGCCGGGCTGCCGAAATCAGAAGAAAAACTTAATATATATTTATATACCTGAAAACAACGTTACGTAAGCTTTCTAATGATATATAATTTGTCAAAATCGGCCTAGAAATGAAACTATAATTTAACAAAATTCGTGAGTGGGTACATCAACTGTATAACCTCGGCGCTTCGATAAAAGATCGATAGTTACGACACGGTCACGTGACTTAGACGCAACAAGATATTTGGCGTAACGGTCCCGTTTCTTATCCGTGTAATCTAGAGTCCGTGTCTCATATATAGATTTATAGTGTTTAAACAATGAGAACAATTGTGAATAGAACATAACTATACCATCCGTTTAAAAATTTTCAAGTAGTTTTATGTTAATTGACATACTATATTTACACCTCTTCTTTGCAAGTTGAAATAAAACTATTTTACAGCAAGTTTTGTCATCTTAATCAAAATCTGAAGAAATTATTCTACGCGAGTAGGATCAGATAATATAAATGATATTTTATACCACCCTTAAAATAGCTTTGTTCATATAAAGCTACACCAGAAAATGCTTAACTACATGCATTGCATAGTCATCGTCATAATTATATTGATATCACAATAAGTTGTTGTTTCATTAAACGTATACGGCAGTTTTGTAAAACATTATATGAAATTATCCAGATAGAAGTAAAAGGATGATGCACCTGATTTTTCCATACTTTGACCTAAAAGCCGTAGTCCACAAATACCTGAACATAATAAAATATGCCAGCATTATCTCTGACGGTTTTTTTTAGGACGAAAGATTATAAATATGCATTGGAATTATGTACACAAGCTAGGAAAAAAACGACCATAATTGGGACTGCACCCGGGTTCTCATGGTTCGACCACTGACACCAACGAGACGCTATAAAAACTCCCCCTACTACAAACATCCTCTCTATTTTTGACATTCCTCAACGAAGTTCATTCTGAAATGTCATATGTTGGACATCGTACAGACAAACAATCATATGTGAAATGTTTATATTGGGCGCCGATGTAACCCATGTATAACAAATCCCCGATTACATTGGGAATTGAACCCGGATTATTCCCTCTACAAGACATACAAATCAGCGTCGCTATGCTACACAGAAATGCAGTTTAACCCTAACCGCACTACAACCATAACAATTTAGAGAGGGTGGAGTTAATTGTTAATTGTTGATAGAGCCTCTGCACATGCATTATTGGTTCATGCACATGGTGTAAATAACGTAAAAATGAAACATTTGTACAAAGCGATCAGTAAAGTAGCACTTAATTCGAGCATCAAACTTTCAAATAAAAAAATAATTAAATGCATGTCTTACAAATTAAATGTTTGTGAAATCAACGCCGTTCGTTTTCCTATATTCGGTGCCTTTTTTCAATCACTATTGATTGCTCAACGGACAATGAATGTTTTATTTTGGTAATTAAATCTCGCTGTGTAACTTTATCCTAATGTGCCAGTTATGTTCATTTTGACCTATACGTATAAGATGATAATGGTGATAGGGATGGTTATGATGATGATCCTTTGTCGTTTTAAAAAGGTTCATTGAGAGGTTCTCTATGAAACTGATTAAAATCGTTGCGGTCAAGCCCCATATATATTTTAAATATAAAACATCCAAACATATTCTTTTCCTAAACCGCAAGACTCAGATTGTATGTACTTGATGTGTTACGTCGTATCGTTGTTCTCTATACATTATGTTCACGTTATGAACTATGGGGTCAAAACTTGCCACTACCTAGGGGTCACATCATTTACATAATTTGATATCGTAACATAACTTAACACATATCTAACACGAAAATGTCCACATGTGTTCGTGTTAGTATGGAAGTCTTAACGTTGTACATCGAGTAATATGCCACTAAATTACATTATTTTCAGCTGGGCGTTCAATGGTGTTCAGGACCCAGTTGTTTACGAAATACGATATGCAAACATGAGAATTAATGATGTTCAGCTAAAGCTATATTGTCTGAATTGCATTGATTGCTAACCAAGAAAATTTATACATATTTCACGAGTGTTGAAACGTTTCCTTTTACTTGAAACAGTTCATATACCTCGCTTGTTTCTTTAGTCTCTTTTAGCGTTAAATAAGACGATTGTGTTACGCGCGCTACTTTCTTCCGCCTTCATTCCTTACTTGCTTTCATTTTTAAACCATTTTTTTTCTGTCATATACAGAATTCTATTCTCCTAAGCAAGATGTTATTTTTAAAACTGAACTCCAAATATAAACGCTACAAATCGGTATAAAGTACGAACATGTCAACCGTAAATCTAGATTCTAAAACTCCAAAATGGTATGATATTTGCAAAAGTTATAACTCGCCGGGCTGCCGAAATCAGAAGAAAAACTTAATATATATTTATATACCTGAAAACAACGTTACGTAAGCTTTCTAATGATATATAATTTGTCAAAATCGGCCTAGAAATGAAACTATAATTTAACAAAATTCGTGAGTGGGTACATCAACTGTATAACCTCGGCGCTTCGATAAAAGATCGATAGTTACGACACGGTCACGTGACTTAGACACAACAAGATATTTGACGTAACGGTCCCGTTTCTTATCCGTGTAATCTAGAGTCCGTGTCTCATATATAGATTTATAGTGTTAAAACAATGAGAACAATTGTGAATAGAACATAACTATACCATCCGTTTAAAAAATTTCAAGTAGTTTTATGTTAATTGACATACTATATTTACACCTCTTCTTTGCAAGTTGAAATAAAACTATTTTACAGCAAGTTTTGTCATCTTAATCAAAATCTGAAGAAATTATTCTACGCGAGTAGGATCAGATAATATAAATGATATTTTATACCACCCTTAAAATAGCTTTGTTCGTATAAAGCTACACCAGAAAATGCTTAACTACATGCATTGCATAGTCATCGTCATAATTATATTGATATCACAATAAGTTGTTGTTTCATTAAACGTATGCGGCAGTTTTGTAAATCATTATATGAAATTATCCAGATAAAAGTAAAAGGATGATGCACCTGATTTCTCCATACTTTGACCTAAAAGCCGTAGTCCACAAATACCTGAACATAATAAAATATGCCAGCATTACCTCTGACGGTTGTTTTTACGACGAAAGATTATAAATATGCATTGGAATTATATACACAAGCTAGGAAAAAAAACGACCATAATTGGGACTGCACCCGGGTTCTCATGGTTCGACCACTGACACCAACGAGACGCTATAAAAACTCCCCTTACTACAAACATCCTCTCTATTTTTGACATTCCTCAACGAAGTTCATTCTGAAATGTCATATGTTGGACATCGTACAGACAAACAATCATATGTGAAATATTTATATTGGGCGCCGATGTAACCCATTTATAACAAATCCCCGATTACAGTGGGAATTGAACCCGGATTATTCCGTCTACAAGACATACAAATCAGCGTCGCTATGCTACACAGAAATGCAGTTTAACCCTTACCGCACTACAACCATAACAATTTAGAGAGGATGGAGTTAATTGTTAATTGTTGATAGAGCCTCTGCACATGCATTATTGGTTCATGAACATGGTGTAAATAACGTAAAAATGAAACATTTGTACAAAGCGATCAGTAAAGTAGCACTTAATTCGAGCAACAAACTTTCAAATAAAAAAATAATTAAATGCATGTCTTACAAATTAAATGTTTAAGTGAAATCAACGCCGTTCGTTTTCCTATAGTCGGTGCCTTTTTTCAATCACTATTGATTGTTCAACGGACAATGAATGTTTTATTTTGGTAATTAAATCTCGCTGTGTAACTTTATCCTAATGTGCCAGTTATGTTCATTTTGACCTATACGTATAAGATGATAATGGTGATAGGGATGGTTATGATGATGACCCTTTGTCGTTTTAAAAAGGTTCATTGAGAGGTTCTCTATGAAACTGATTAAAATCGTTGCGGTCAAGCCCCATATATATTTTACATATAAAACATCCAAACATATTCTTTCCCTAAACCGCAAGGCTCAGATTTTATGTACTTGATGTGTTACGTCGTATCGTTGTTCTCTATACATTATGTTCACGTTATGAACTATGGGGTCAAAACTTGCCACTACCTAGGGGTCACATCATTTACATAATTTGATATCGTAACATAACTAAACATATATATAACAGGAAAATGTCCACATTTGTTCGTGTTAGTATGTAAGTCTTAACGTCGCCACCCACTTAATGTTTACATCTCACGCCCCTGTTGTTACAAGTAGCCCCAAATATTATACAGCGAGTAATATGCCACTTAATTACATTATTTTCAGCTGGGCGTTCAATGGTGTTCAGGACCCAGTTGTTTACGAAATACGATATGCAAACATGAGAATTAATGGTGTTCAGCTAAAGCTATATTGTCTGAATTGCATTGATTGCTAACCAAGAAAATATATACATATTTCACGAGTGTTTAAACGTTTCCTTTTACTTGAAACAGTTCATATACCTCGCTTTTTTTTAGTCTCTTTTAACGTAAATTAAGACGATTGTGTATGGAAATCTAGGTAGTTTCATTACATACGCATATATGTATCAGTGTACCGTCAACCACTCTATTGTTGAAAGCCTCTGGGCATTTAACACTGTATTAGAATAATGGTCGATGACAGATTACAACATGTTTACTAAAAATAAATGTCAATTACTCATGTTTGATTTTATAAAGCAAAAATGAAAAATATATTTATATTTTATGAATAAATCAACTGCAATAAAACTTATTAAATTATAAAACAAATAATTGTTTGTTAATTATAGGAAACGGCGTGTAAATGTCCAAGAACTGAAAAATGGCATATTCAAATAAACTTAGTTTTATTTGCACTCACAACCTACATCTTTAAATTATTTGACTCTCTTATCCAAACTCGGCCTTCATGTTGTTGTCATTAATGTGGTATGATTACACGCACGTCAACACAGGAAAATCAGTAAATCAGTTAATGACTTTTGAACCGAAAATAATGAATGTATCAATGCAAATCCAACTGACGACAATTTATATTTCTAGGTTTTCTGCAATTTTAAACTATATATTATATATATTATTATATATAAATAATATATTATTTGTTCAAACGCAATATAAATAACTCGCATTAACGGTTATTTTGTAATCTTCTTTAACGTTATAAAACAAACAACAAATCTAAACCGTGTGTTAGCACTGTGAAGTTATTGGATTAAAAAGCCAGGGACAAGTGTGCACTGCGCACAATAATGCATACATTTGATTTGAACAAAGGATCAACATCACTAAGAATAGATGATACTGCTGTTACTTATGCATGATTCTGTATTTCTTTACCACAACTTGACGACTCGTTCTAACGACATATTATGGCATAAAATGATGACTTACTAACTTAGTACGTCAGGGAATTGTTTAGTAAGTTGCGGGAACGACAAAGCTAACTCGTTCAAACTACATAGGAAGTCGATGGAACGAATCATTAAAAGAACTGAACACCGTAGCTAGCACACTTGTTTTAATTTAATATCATGAAAGTGAAAAAACGGAATGAGTAAAGCATTTAGAATAAACAGTACTTTATTGTGTGCAATTCAAATTGAACAATATGTATGCAATGCAAATATATGTATGTTCAATTTACGTTATTTCGTTTTCGTAAATGACTTTAAAGCAGATCGGTGTTGAAAATAAAACTGCGATGTGTTTGAAATCATGAGCAACCCTGCGAATAATAGAATGTGTCTGTACACGAGGTACTGATTTATCGATAACGTAAGAAAGTTCTTTGAATTTCCTTTACAGACATAAATTATTTCAAATACCAGAACAAACCATAAACATGTCAGGTTTATTGAGTTCACCAAATGTAGTATGAGTTCAATGTTCTCACTGTAACAGAATTATACCAATTATAATATGTGTCGATGTGTTGTATTTAAGCTGGAGTCTGGAATATCAGGACCTACTGTATACTCATAAAATTAAAGTATCTTCCAAGATTGTCACGTGCAGTCTTTATTGACACATCTTTGACAACACATTCCGCTTTTATGGAATTGTTCGTGTTGTTTAAATGAAGTCTTTTCTGTCGCATGTGTATTTATTCATAAACGATACGCTATGTGAGCATTGCAATTGCATTTTGAAGCATAATTTGACAATAAAAGGTGTGAACAGTTTCACCGACATTGTTCTTTAGCTTTGTTGAATTAAACCATTAGGGAATCACTTCATCGTTTGCCTATTTCTTTTTATTTTATTTTACATTAAATAAAATGTAGTAAAATTATTTGACCTTTGTAAACAAGCTAACATATGTCTCACACAATTTTTTTTAACAAATATACTTTGATTTATGATCAGCGGACTAGGAAAGGCTCAGTTACGAAACTACAAAAACAACACAATATACAGGTATTAAAGAATAAAAGCAGGATACACAAATAAGCGCGAAACGTTGAAACGTTGAATTGGAGCAGATCTAATTCTAAGGATTGATTTATTGGATAAACTCTTATATATGATTTATTCTTATAACGGTAATTTGTAACTATACGTATGCTGATAGAAACGCATTTATCGTCTCAATCGGTCACACATATTCAGTTTTTGACATTTCAAACACAATCTTAAATTTCACATAAACCATTTAAAGGGGCATTTTTACGTTTTGGTAAATTGGCAAAATTATTAAAAAAATTGTATCAGATTCGCAAATTTTCGTTTAAGTTATGATATTTGTGAGGAAACAATAATACTGAACATTTACCATGCTCTAAAATATCCACTTTATGCATCTTTTGCCGATTCGAAAACCTGCAAATTATAAAGCGTTGCAACGCAAAACGATTGAATAATTTGGAGAGTTCTATTGTCGTCCTTATATTTTGTGACACTACGAGGATTGCTTATATAAAGTATAAAAACATCATTCACTATATGAGCACGGATGGCCGAGTGGAGTAAGCGTTAAACTTTTACTTCAGAGGTCAGTGGTTCGAGCCCAGTAGAGGGTTGCTTTTTTCTTCAATTATTTTTTTTATTTTTTACTGGAGCTTTTTAGATCCAATGTTTACTTTTATCAATATAAAGCATTTAATGACAAACTTCAATACAGGCAAAATCTGTGAAAAGGTCCCTTTAATAGTACATCTTGATAACACCAAGTCCTGTTTACTGTAATAGTGTGAACGTTATTTCATTAACTTGATTTCTTTCAACAGCAAAACATTTTTTGTCGCACAAAAGCTTAAAAAATCGCAAACACTTTAAAATGAAACGCTGGTAAACATTTTGTTTGCAATGACGTTTTTAAATTAGTGTGTCATTGTTGCCGAGCATGTGCAGACGTTTTATTTAGCAAATTCAAGACTATAAAAGAAATATCGTGTTGCTAAGTGAATATTTATATTTGTGTGTGCATGCGTTACAGGAACATCAATTAACGTTTCTTTGATCGTCTTTTCAACATCCGTTGGTTTCAAACATCTTACATCAATCGTTATTATACTAATGACGTTGATATATATCAGTCTAACAAATCTTTGATATATTTTTATAAAACACATTCGGTTAATTTATTACCTCATGCGTTGTTCAGTTTATGTTACAAAAGAGTATGCAAAGACTCGTAACAATGCACTTAACTATTCATTAATGTTGGTAAATAGCTTATGTGAAAGTTCTTGTATCTGTAATTGGTAATTACGAGTCTCTTTTATGTTCTAAGTTTCGGGTCAATACACTCAATGATAATATTGCATTAACACGTAAGACTCTTAACCTTGAGATGTCCTATATATAAGTTTAGATACAATTATTTTGATTTGGTTTCCAAGAAATTGTTCGGCTGCATGCGTTTGATTATTAGTAATCCTGTATATAATACCAACTCCCAATTTACACTCCCATTCTCATAATATTTCGCCCAAGTTGATAAGCAATGATGGAAATGGTATTCCAACATCTAGATCACAATTTGTTCGAGTTTAACAACGCATATATAATACTATTAATAAACCTACTAATCTTAAATAATACTTCGCGCAAAGTTTATGCTAATATATGTATATATATAATATTACATATATACGTGTGAATACTAGTTTCTACCTGATTTAATGAACAAATGAAGGGGAAATAAAGATCAATACAGGTAACCAAATGAAATTATGTATATATATATATATATATATATATATATATATATATATATATATATATATATATATATATATATATATATATATATATGACGACTGATTTTCATTTATATAACAGCTTTTAAAACGGTCACATGTATTATTATCACATTTGACAAATGAAAGTAACTTAAAACACCACTTTTTTTACGCAATGACACAATTGAATAAGAGTCTCAGCAGCCCAATAAATAATTCATACAAACAACAAAGATTGAACTTCATTTATATCACATCATTCAAAACGATCATAGTTACTAATATCACAATTATATGAAACATAAACAACAACATATTACAACAATAACGTTATAACTATGTCATAAACGTGCATGCATTAACAACACAGTGCTTTATATCGTTGTTAAACGTAACCTTGCTGCAAAATGATCATTGACGTCGCACTAAATTGCGGCGACTCGTATGTAAGTTTTTTTTCGCTTATGGGAGGAGAAGTTATTTTACGGATCAATGTATATATTTTTGTTGTCAGAATATCTTGCATAGTGGTGATTTTTTGTGTAAATTAGTGTAAATAAGTACTGCGTGTGTGCCTTTTACATTTACGACAACATTTATTGCCAAAACTGCAAAGCTTTTTCTTTTAATTAATAACTGATCATAGGGACTAGACAATGATAAAAGATCACAGGGACTGTGCAAATACGCGAACCGGTGAAACTTTCTGGTTTTGTATAAAAACAAAACATAATCAAAATATATTTATTTTGTGTTTTTTTTGTAGCCATAGCGCAGACTTTTGCTGTTAGAGTTTTGGTTATTGCGTATTTTCTTCAATTTTACAAGACGACAGCGATGACACGGTTTATTGCTTTATTGATAATCGTTACACTACAGTCACTTATTAATATCTTAGTTAGAAGGTGATTTTTCAAGCGGTGCCGTAGTGTTGTGGTTACACGCTCGCTTCACATGTGAGAGGCCTAAGGTTCGAGCCCCAGTAGAATCAAATTATTTTATTTGTGTTCTATGTTAACTTTTTGTTTTGATGTAGACATTTTAGTTTAAATAAATATGCTGTTTTGTTATAACCATTTTTTGTTTTTATTATGCCGATGAAATATATGTGTGAGAGGGTTGGGGGGGGGGTCGTAAACACATACAAACTTTTACAGTGTTTTCATGTCAATGAGTACTCAACCCCTATCATAAATGAGCAACGTAAAAATAAGTTCAGAATCATCACCCCTTGAAGTTGAGAAAAATATTAAATTACGCTTACAAGATAAAGAAGATTTTTTAAAACCTACACAGTTCTGTTCCATTAATGAAAACTGCACACGGATGCCAGTAAAAAAAAGGAAACCAATATAAATTAAAATGAACTATGAAATATTTGGGGGTTACAACACAAAATCATAGATAATGGTTATTTGGGGGTTATAACACAACATCATAGATAATAGTTATTTGGGGGTTATAACATAAAATCATAGATAATGGTTATACCAGTATCTTTTTTTATTTTGTTTAAAATAATCGGCTAATATAATAATATTTACAATAGAAAAACAATCGTTCCATGTAACTTCATTGAGTGCCTTTTACACTGAAATTCCCGACGCCCTTTGATGCTTTGCATCAATAGTTATCTTGTTCTTTTTATTATAACAGGTGAAATCGACAGTCTTCTGTTTTGGTGATTCGGGCAATGGACGCAAGAGGTATCTTATGACACCTTATCAAAACACCGACAGTCCTTGAAATGTATGGTTATAACATGGATATTTAAAACAATGTAACATATATTCAAAATTAAAGTTTGTTTCCCCTAGATTAAAAAATAAGTAAAAAAGTTATTTTTTGGTTATACAAATAGCCAGAACATTTCAATATTTGCTAGCAAACAATAATAGATAATAATCTAATATATTAATATCTTTTACTAGTATTTTTAATCTAAACTTATGGAAAATACACACAATGCTAAAATTCATAATATATATATATATATATATATATATATATATATATATATATATATATATATATATATATATATATATATATATATATATATATATATATATAAATGCTAATTATCATGAAAACGTTCAATATTTACAGACATAAAGCAATGTCACCTTAATAGAATCAGTTCTTAACATTTAGTTGAATGTTTAAACATTGCTATATTTTTAGGATGTTGTTTGACCTACATTAACGATTTAACATATCCTAATGTCGAACAAGAGTGGTGATCGAACAAGCTTTTGGCGTTCTCAAGCGTAGGTTTCCATGTCTACATTATGGACTTGGAGTGAAACCTGACAGAGCGGCCAAACTAACAGTCGCGTGTCATTCTCCATAACATTGGATTAGAGAGGCCAGCCGTGTTTTCACGGACATGTGACGATGATAAGGATCAGCCACATGAAGGAGATGGGTCTGGAAACAGTTACAGAGACCACGTCGCAGAAGCGTTTTTTTTAAGAACATAAAGTTCACATTCAATTTGAAGAGAAGTACACAAAGATCACTTTTCATTAATTTTACATGATTTACTACCTCTAGAAAACCGATTGTTTTGGAAAATATAAGTATTGTATAGACTTAAAACGTTGATGAATACAGGCCCATAACTCAATAGCACTTGTTTAAATAGAGTTATTCCACATGCATACAAGTATGACATTTGCAAGACAATTAGGAAAATGTATTTTATATAAGGCATTTCAAATTAATATAATTGTTATTATTCATTATTATTCATGCAAATTATATTCTAAGTTTGCTGTACTCGAAAATAAATTATTGAGAACATTTCAGATTCTTACATTTGTTGAATTGAGTTAAATAAACAATTATGATGTCATTTACATAAACTCACAAAGTATTAACAGCAATAGCAAACAGATAGAGAAGGATCACAGAGGCTGCAGATCAAGAAAGACAAGATATAACAATAAATGGCAAACTGTTATGATGCTGTAATTGTGAAAAGCTATTAAAGAGACATATCGACTGCATTTTCCATTTAAACAGGTATATTTTAAACTAGAAATGTGTCCAAAAGACAAATGCATTCTCAATCTTTCATCGGACACAAACATATCTTGAGTCAATTGGTCATTTGCCATAAACCCAGTGGGCATCAAACGTTTTGCGAACGTTGCTGCAACGAAATATTTAGGTCGCAACGTCGGCAACCATTACCGAACGTTGCCACAACGTTGCATACAAAACATTACCCGGACGTTTCATCAAACGTTGCAGTTTGGTTGTCACAATGGTGCATATGAAAGTTTTCCCGACGTTTTTTCCCATCGTTGCTGCGACGTTTTTTTCCAACGTTGCTGCAACGTTGTATTTAGGTTGCATTCAAACGTTGCAGTTTGGTTGTCACAATGGTATATATAAAAGTTTTCCCGACGTTTTTTTCCAACGTTACTGCAACGTTGTATTTAGGTTGCATTCAAACGTTGCAGTTTGGTTGTCACAATGGTGTATATGAAAGTTTTCCCGACGTTTTTTTTCCAACGTTGATGCAACGTTGTATTTAGGTTGCATTCAAACGTTGCGGTTTGGTTGTTACAATGGTGTATATGCAAGTTTTCCCGACGTTTTTTTTCCAACGTTGCTGCAACGTTGCATTTAGGTTGCATTCAAACGTTGCAGTTTGGTTGTCACAATGGTATATATGCAAGTTTTTCCGACGTTTTTTTCCAACGTTGCTGCAACGTTGTATTTAGGTTGCATTCAAACGTTGCAGTTTGGTTGTGTCACAATGGTGTTTATGAAAGTTTTCCCGACGTTTTTTCCAACGTTGCTGCAACGTTGTATTTTGGCTGCATTCAAACGTAGTATTTTTTTTAATAATATAAAAATAAAAACTATTTACTGCCAACCGCCCTTTCGAGTATTATTGGCAGATATGCACACTGTCGAATCCGTTTCCTAGAAAGAACAAGTACTAAGTGTCTATAGAGGGGATTATGAAACGCTCCCCGTGTAGGAATCGTACTTTATAATAATACAGTTCATGCATAGCATCAATGAAAATATGATTTCTTGTAAATTTTAGAAATTCAATTTTTTAAATTTTACAAATCAGTTGCTTAAACTTAAAGATGCTAAAATGAACTTTAACTCAAAATTGCCGGATAAAATATATTGAAATATATTGTTTAAGTTGTGTTTTGCATTAAAATGGTCTAGTTTCAAAGTTTCAACCAAAAATAAATAGTCAACATTTTTGTCTGCAACTTTCAACAGTCGCCGTGGTGTAGTGGATGAGGTGTCCTCCTAGCGATCGGGAGTTACCTGGTTCGATTCCCACTCGGGGACCGTTTCATTTACTCGTCTATAGACATCAAATAATGGTTCTTTCTAAGAAACTAACTCGAAAATGTCCATAACTGCCGATACTAATCGAAAGAGCGGTTGACAGTAAATATTTTGTTTTTAATTTTATATTATTAAAATAATAGATTTTAAAAATACTGCGTTTTAATGCGACCTAAATACAACGTTGCAGCAACGTTGGGAAAAAACGTCGCAGCAACGTTTGGAAAAAACGTCGGGAAAACTTTCATATAGACCATTGGTACAACCAAACTGCAACGTTCAAATGCAACCTAAATACAACGTTGCAGCAAAGTTGGATGCCCACTGGGAATAAATGACCAAGTGTGGTAAATGATGACAGTACTATACTGCTGGTCAACTGGAGTTTCACTTCTTAATATTTGAGTGCCACACATTATTAATACATTTAATAAATACAGCAAGCATAAATCAGTCCTATGAAGCTGTTGCTGAAAATAAGAGTTATTTTACATGTCCGTTAGCCGCCAATATGCCCCTGGAAACATGTTTAATTACGATTCAGTTTATATGCATAAAAGTACCTTCATACATCAGTGAAGTTTAAAATGATTCAGTTCTTAAAGTTTTAAAAATTCGTTCAGTTATGTGCATGTTTTTTATCCTATTACCAGACGAAAACCGATAGAATAACAAGCGATCGTATAATTATGAGCTCTATGCTATCGACATTTTTAGACCATGGTTTTCCGATCTCTATTTTTAGAACACTATATGTTTCAAAGCGACGGCATAGCAAGAGATGACGTTTGAAGTAAACAAGCTACTCGGGGCAGAATAGGAAAACCTCAATGTTTCTTTGAATTTTTAAGTATGTTTATTCTTTTTTGAATGATAAACGACCAGAAAATAATGGGATATACAGAATATAATGTGAATGTCGGTTAGAGATCTAGTTTATCATGCGAGGCTGAGAAACGAAGAAATAGTATATTATCTATATATGTATAGGTTTTGGGTATTGGTTTATTTGAGTATTGGTTTATTGTTTATAAGACAATATGACAATATGACTTTTATACATTATATCAATACTCAAGTTAAGAATAGTGTGATGTACATGTATCCGTCTGGTTCCAGATTCAGATCATGTCAAAAGATTTTTAGTCTTGAAATACTGAAATATTGAAATATACCTTTTGACGGTCTTAATGTAGAAGAAGAAGCTGCATTCAAGGCAGTGGAAGGTTTGTAGTTGTAGTTGACACTTGCTCGTAGTTTCATTTCATCGTTCCTCAAAATGTTGTAGCTCTGTTCCTCTGGTCTCTTTCCTACCATGGAGTAATTAAATGGTAATTAAATTGAATGCGTTTTAATTCCCTTTTATTTTTGTTTAATTTGAGTTGCAATGATATGAGGTTAAATTTTATTTACACTTAATGTATAATGAATATTGCAGGGCTAAGTGTGAGATTGAGCGCTCTAAAACCGGTTTAAACCCCCAATGCTTTGCATTGCCCGCCCCAAGGCGGTGACCTCAGCTTTATTCTTTTCTGTGTTGTGTATTTTGTTTTGTATTGTGCTGTTTTGTGCTGTTTGTACTGTTTTGGCAATTGGTCACTTGCCGTAAATAAAGGACCAACTAATTGTATATAATGAGAATTCAATACTGCTCCAGCAGCTGGAGTTTCACTTCTTTATATTGTATGTACACTCAGCAACTGTACACTTGGCTGAGGCTTTATCAGTGTTTGCAATCTAAGCAACATAAGCCACTCCTTCAATACAAAAAATTATACCACATAAGAATAAACTAGAAATGTGTCAATAAGACACTGATGCACCACTAATTGGCACTGGTCACAACTTCAGACAGACGGACAGGTTACTTTTAATGCCCCTTCACCATTTCTCGAATGACAGGGCATAATAAAACCAACTTAAAATCCACAGAACCTTATGGCCTGGAATGTATATAATGGGTAAATATTACACAAGACAAAGAAATTGAAACAGAGCCAGTGTGTATGGTTAATTGTTTAATGTTTCAAAATTAATCTGGTCAAATATATTGCTACAAAAGGTCAGTGGTGGATCTAAATATTCCATTCATATTCATAGCATGTTACAAATTTGAACTATGAATATTGATATTTGAGGTGAAATAATAATTGGCAGTGATAAGTGTTCATTTTTTTTGGGGGGGGAAGAGGGTCAGAGCCTATTTTGTGGTGAAAAACCGCGTGTTGACATAGATTATAAACGGGGGATTATTTGTTTTATATATTAAATTTCACTATAAATGCTTCATGTATGTTTTGTTTCAAAAAACCTCTGTACGATTAGAATACTCAACTATTGAATTAAACAATTCAACATTTGTATTAACTAGAGATAAAACACTCAGCACATATACCAATGTATTTTAAGGGCATAAATCATGATATAATAACAAAAAAATCAATATGTTGACAAAAAAACAAGGATTGGGGAATATGTAATATAGATAAAAGATTACTAGTTAACTTTTCATGTGACAAAGGAACTTACTTATGCGATTACAATTTTTTAATACTCAGAAATTTATTTTTATCATAAAAAATACAATACTAACTATTCTGAGTAAGTATTTTATTTTACTCCCTTTTTCCGAAAATTTTGAATTCGACCATACTTCATAAATTATTACAATTTTTATACCGTATTTTTAGGTTTATGACACATCCTAACCATAAATTGTTCAATTCTGTTTCTCGTTTGGTTTCAGATCGAAGTTCAACGTGACTGCTTTTCAATCTTTGTTGTCATTTGTTATCTCATATTGCAAAATTATTTCACACATGCCAGTAATATTTTAGCTTATTATATTAATTTAAAATAATATAATTTTATATAATGCATTGATATGTGCTTGCTTGTTGAGCTTCGGGATTTGTTGTAACAGCTAATTGCTTTATTCATGTTCCCTATAATAAATAACGTAATAACAAAGCCAACTAACCGCCACAAAGCCCCTGAAATTATGTATTGATAGTGACATGGGGTTATTTACGCACAACTGATTCACAGTCGTTTCCATCCTCAGTGCCTTGGGATCGTTTAAACATGCCTTGTGTAAACAATTACGGTGATGATGTTTATAGTGATTAGATGCTGTTCTACAATCGTTTTACAATCCAAAATATCTTAGTAAAAAATGACCAAGATTGGATTGATTCACAGTAGAGAGTTTCTTTTATTGCTACTCGCAATCACTGCGACCAGGAACCAAAAACATAATTTCGGATTGTTTTTTTTGTCAATGTGTTTAAGCAGAATGATGAGTGGCTTTTTATCGGATGTTAAAAGGTGCGGACATTCTGATCTCGCGATACGGGTTTTTTCCATAAGTCAAAGATGATTCCGATGTTGTTAGTTTTGAACCCAGACACATTATTTGAGAAAACCTATAAGAAGAATAGACGAAACTTATTTTAAGTTACACACAAAATATCAAACCCCTGACCTTTGCTGTTTTAAAGAAAATTATTTTTGAAGTTATCGATATTTACTATACAGATCTTTATAAATCATTTGAGTCCCTGGATGTGGCAAGTTTTGACCCCAGGGGTCATGATTTGAATAACTGTAGCAGTGGACTATTATAAGACGTTACATGCCAAAAAACAAGCCTCTGGGCCCTGCTGCTTCAGAAAAGATGTTCAAAGTGTTCACTTATGCATATACTTAAACAAGTAACCCATAGGGCTGGGTCAATTTTAACCCAAGAGGGATGATTTTTAAAAAGTTGTTACAGGGCCAGAATGTGATGTTAAACAAAAAATAAATCCCTGCCCTAACTTTTTGCCAGAAAACTTGTTTAATATGTAAGACTTAAAATATGTCTTCATCATTTGGCGTGGCCAGTTTTTACCCGAGAGATGTTTTTTTAAACTTGTCAGAGGACCACAATAAAATGATACCTGCTAAAAACCAAACTTCTTAGCCTTGCGGTTTCAGAGAAGACATTCCTTAAGTGTTTGCTCCATACATATAAAGCAAGTAACCCACAGAGAGGGGCAAATTTTCACCCTATGGTATTATTTAAAAAAACGTTTAAACACTTCGGACGAACCGAACTATTAACAACAGTAACTTCTAAATAATCCCTCCCTAAACTACTTTCACCTTAAGTCGTATTTTGGAACGGATAGAATCAATTTCGTATTCAGTTGAAATATCATAGGTTCTGATTGTTTCATTATGATTTAAAGAGGCCATTTCACGTTTGGGTAAATTGACAAAATTCAATAAAGTTGTTTCAGATCCGCAAATTTTAGTTTAAGTTATGATATTTGTGAGGAAACAGTAATACTGAACATTTACCATGCTCTAAAATAGCCATTATATGCATCTATTGACGATTTAAAAACCCGAAAATTATTAAGCGTTGCAACGCGAAACGAATTAATAGTTTGGACAGTTCTGTTGTTGCCAGTATATTTTAGGAAACTACGTGGATTGCCTTTATAAAGTATAAAATACGTCTAATATTGTATCCGGAATGATAGTCAAGAAGTCTAAGTCGTAACTCCAAGACTCCAGATGTCAGTGGTTCGAGTCCTGCTGAGGGTTACCTTTGTTTTCTTTTTTTTCATTTTATTCTTGATTTTTTTACCGGAGCTTTTTATAACCAATGTTTACATTTATCAAGAAAAAGCATTTAATGACATACTTCAAAACATGCCAAAATCTGTGAAAAGGCCCCTTTAACAGAACATTTGGCTTTTAGATTGTTCAAAATTTCACTCGCATAAGGAAAACGTCTAAGCACACTGGCACTCATATTTTTCAGTAGATCTTAACTCTTTATAAACTCAGCAGATATACCGTGTAAAAAGCATTCGTAGGTGTCATGAGGATTTGGTTAAAATTTTACTTCGGGAATGTTAAGACATTTTTCATTTAAGTTTGACATGGTCTCCAAGTTTTTGAATGCAGTTTTGTAATTTACCCAATTGTCATTTAGACCAATCTTTTAACAAAGTTTTTTTATGAATTGGAAATAAATATAATCTCTAGTGTAAACAATGTATATTTTGATAACGGATCATGTCGGAACGATGATTAAAAATGTGCAAAATGAAATCACAAAAGCTCACTGTACGTAAGGTGTGCTCATTAGATCGAATAAGGACTCTTGCTAGGTGAATATGTGTTAAGATATGACAGAGTACTGTGAACAGCGTTTTTATTTAAAAATTTGGTTAACAGACTGGGGTCCTGTGCGTTTCAATTCGTTTCACTAAAACTGGTAAATGGAATTTCATTTTTTTGCTTACATAAACTATACAATAGACAATAAAAGTTGTGTCATCATTATAATACAATTATAAGTATAAACAATGCATCGTCTGAAAACAAACGTGTAGACCAGACAGGGGTTTTCATGGGATTAAAGAAAAATACTTTAAATTGCATAGACACGATGATGGTATTGTTCTGGTTTTGTATGTGCTTTCGACATCACTAAGTTTTAATTGAACACTTCTCACTATTAATAGACCAGCTGTCTATTATCTTTCTTGTTCAGAGGAACACTTACAGTTCTCACGCAGACAATGACTATTTCTGAGTAAGATATTTTTAACAGACATTCTGATTTTGCAAAACGAAGGGATTTTTTATAATACAAAGATGATTTTGAAGGAGTCCGACGGACATCTTAGACAAAAAACAAGGGGTCCGTGTCTCATTTCCTGGAGTCTCGGACCACCGGACTCGCGTTAGTGTCGAACACTGCTTTAACTACAAGTTTGCCAAAGAATTAAAATAAATCAACAAGCATGAATAAAGAGCATGATTAAAAATCTGGCAAAAGATTACTGTCGCTCAAAACATATGTAATGAGGTCATAATAATCAACAAATACTTTATAAAACTGTTATTATACATATAATAATTATATATGTTATATTATACAGTTTTTGCAAACAGTGCAATCATGGAAAACATTTCACTTAATTACGTGATAAGAATGCATACTTTTGTTTCATTTATAAATTCCATTAAGACATGTACAAACGAACTAGATATAAATGCAAAGTGTTAAGTACCTCGACATTTCAACTGTGCGTACATGTCCTTAATTTGTCGCACTGTTCGAGTGCATTATGCGACACTGGAGCTGAAATGAAAACATAGTACCGACGTTGAATAGATATTATAGAAGTACAAATTTCATATTAGTGATGAGCATCTGAAGAAATATATGACAAATATAAAGACATGAATGTCTATAAAAGCACCCTAGAACACATGAATTTGCTAGATCTGTCTTATTAATATGTTGTTCAGTCTTTGTTTTGATGAGAAAACATTCACATTTTGTAAAACAAAATCCATTATTCATTAGAAACATTCTTTAATTAACAAATACACAACAGTGCATCACTTGAAAATTGTATTTAACTATTTTGTTTACTCTGAGTAGCACTATTTCTGTCAAAATTCTCATTTTTTCCCATTCTATGCAATTAAATTTGTGAAAAAAGATATTTGAGATAGAACTGCATTTATACAGACAACTGAATATAAATTTATATATAAAAAAATAATTTCCATTTTCTATTAAATTTGATCCTATTAATGTGTGGCCATTTATCTCAAAACAGTAAAAAATATAAATTTAAATTCAAATGTTCCTTCGTCGATAAGATGTCGCAAAGATTAAGAATTTAGCGCCAATATAAAAAAAGTATCTATAAATTGTGTGCACATTTTATAACGGATCGGTTCAGACCTGGGTAGGAATGACTACTTGCTCTTGGTTATAGGATTGTGTGGAAACTGTTTTAAGTTTAATCTGAAATATGTTGAGACTTTCAGATTGTAAAGGCTTTTCCCTTTCATTGCATATACATTATAAACAGTCATGGTTTGAATAATTGAAACTTCACAGTAGTTCATGAAGTTCCTGACAATTGCATTTCGGTCAGTTGTTAGTGCATAGTGTGTGTATGGTAGAGAAACAATAATTGCCTAGAGTAACAGGACATATAGTAGGCTGACCCAAATCACCAGGTTGATGGAAACTTGGCAACCCTTGTCCCCAATCAAGTTCATGTGTACTCATGGCATATTTCACACTTTGTGTCTAATCACACTATCTAAAATCTACTGTGTAACCTCTATTCATCATTTCACATAATCTTCTAATAGATTTAGGGAGGACAGACCACGGAAAACATGCAAAGAGCGATAAGACCTTGGAACCAACAAGAATTATGGCAAACGGATCCAGATTTTAAATAACATAATTTCAGTTGCAAACATAAAGCTGCCAAAACTTTTAAGACATTGTTTTTGTTCATAGATCATAATTTGTTTGTGTGAACATAAAGTATTGCAACACAATGAATAAATTAATGCCGAATTTCATTACTTTCGGTTATACTGGCATGTGTTAGTTTCGACCAAAACAAATGAATTTTTTATCTACAGACTAATTTCACTAACATTAAGATGACATTTCACAACAACCAGTTAATAACGACACACCTTGTGAAGGTAGTCCAACTTGTTGACGCTCTCAAATATTAAGCTACTTTTTATATTGGTAATATTTGGAGTTCCAAAGAATTTAGCCCATATAAAAAGTATCTCTTAATTCTTTGCGCGTATTCTAAATAAGACTACTATTGAATGTAACAGCCACCTCTTACCAGCTTTGCTCCTTGTTCTTGCCACCTAGTATAGCACCTTTAAACCGACTATACAACTGATCGTACCGATCTTTGGTTAGTTCCACCATAAACGTTTTTTTCTGACTTTGTCCACGTAAATACCTGAACAGTCATTGCAGCAGACGAACGATAGTAAACAAAAAACAATTCTGTTTCCGCTTTACCGCGTACGTCCACAGCAAGTCGAAAAAATCGATGTCGTTAAAATCGATGTTGAACGACATCAATTTTAAATAGCTTTTGAACACGAACTTTGTCATCGATGTCACTTGACAACGATTTTCATTGTCATGCAAAATTGATTTTTGATGTCAGTTAAAAGTTTTGTGAACACGGTACCGTATTGGTAAAAAAAACAACATGACGTCTGCCTGATCGAAAACAACTCAATACTGTAGACTTAAGACCGACTTGAAAGAGTGTCGAAAAATAAGGGAATTAAATCGGTGAGACCTGTGAAAACTCTCTAAAAAGATACTCGGTATGAAATCAAGTACTTGTACAATTATTTTTATGAAACACTAGTTGTGATGAACTATCAACTTTTAAAAGGGGGTTGCCTTACACATTCAGCGTTCTCTGAGAAACTTACATCTGCATCTACCCAAGGAACGGACTCAAAAAGTTTGCAGACGGAGCGACAAATGAGAGTCCCAACTTAAAGGCCTTTTATACACTTAAAAAAACACACATACTTGTTATATAGGCACTTACAGCAATGGATACTAAACTGCAGTATGCTTTCATGCACTTAGTATAATTTAAACATCCTTCAATTAAAAAAATATCTAACTTTGTATAACCTGCTCTATATTATAACTTGAACTATTGTTATTCCGAAGAGGGCAAATGGGCATAGCGCTATGCATTCTAAAAGGGCATTTTAAACGCGCAGTTTAGGCACAAAGGGCAAAACGTTCCGTGAAAACCTGGTTTGGGAGGGAACATTTAATCGCATCGGTGGCAGTTATGGGAAAAGACATAAAAATATAAACAAACACACTTAAGTGGAATTGATGTATTTAACTTACTTTAATCAATATTATCATACGATTACCGTTTATCAAGCGGGTAAAGAAACAAGTGAAAGAATTAAAGTTTAACTTGTCGTGATATACTTGATAAGACAAGACCGAGATTACGAAAAGTATTAACAAAACCAGCTGTTTGGTTCCCGGATTAATTTTCACGAAATCTATATCTACGTTTAAACGTTTGCAAGTTTGCATGAACTGCGTGGAAGAGAGCATAAACAACAGAACCTTGCTTTATAATAATATAAAAAATAATCTTCATTTATGAATTTGAACAAACTGGAAGATTTTGATTTGGCAACCGCCTTATAAAACACAAAATTGTATTTAAATGTGTTATTTTTTGTAAATGTGTATTCAATTTTCTGGACATAACCTTTTACAAATCACACGTGGAAGATGTGTGTAGACAATGAACAATACACAAGCCTGAAAAATGGAACGTCTACGCCAAGCAATCATATTTTAGTCAACAGGTGCTAGTACAAAAATTAAGCAATTTGCTATCACGTGTTTGGTATACAAAGTTGTTTTATTAATCGACAAGAGCACGTGTAAATGAGCGAAACATGTCGTTAGTGTATTTTTCTGAATAAGTAAGGCGGAAAAAAGTATTAGAAACATATGTAAACCTGTTTTCACATTCGTATTTTAATAAATAATAAAACGCTGGAAATAGTTTCTCGATATAAACTTTGAGGGTGATCACGTGAATGGTTATTGAATGCCCTCCATTTGGGAATATAGTACCTTACATACATGTGTACTTGTTGTCTATAAGAAGTCAATACAATGCCATAGAGGCAATCACGTGTATAAGCAACGGACTTTATTTTTTTTATTGGGCGCACGTGCTAAACATAGACGAAAGGAGAAAAGTAATAACCGAATAAGTTACTGCCATAATCATAAACCGACCAGGCTGCTCCAAACTGTTTGTTTTACCTCAGCCGTACGCTTCGGTCCATATACAATGTGAAGGTGTCTGGAAGGCTACTAGTATGTCATGGAGATCTCAGTGGGGTTTTCTATGTTTGTGAATTTAACGAACTTAAAAACCGCTAAGAAAAGAGCTTTGTTTAAAATTGTTTTCAAATGAAAATCCTTTGATCATGAATTGTGATAAATATATTATCCTACTCGAGGTTTGTAATATCTGGTTTTTAATTTGTAGACACACACATAATATACTAGTATTTCTGAAAATAATAAAGACCATAATAGTCGTGAATTGACTATTTGTATTGACTATTTTCGATTAATAGCGTTTGTCAAACATTAGATATGATTATACCAGAAACATAAACGTTTACCGATTATTGAGCTGACTTTAAAGGGACCGTCAACCAGATGACGAAAAATGAAAAGTTCTAACATACCGTATTTTTTACAATTATTAGTTTATATTGATTAAAATAACACGACTGGAATATTTGTTCTATCGCAATAGTTTGGCGTCAAGAATTACATCAAAATAATATAATTATGTGAATGTTATTTTAGGAATACCAAAAGAAACATGTGATTCCTTATCAAGTAAAGAAGTACTAAACTATTTTGAACTTAAGTGACTTAATTTAAGAAATGACTTGAGATGTTTCTGGAATACCACCCGTGAACATTTACCAAGCTCTAAAATATCCATCATATGCATCTTTTGAAGATTTGAAAACCTGAAAAGTTTAAAGCGTTGCAACACGAAACGATTGAATAATTTGGAAAGTTCTGTTGTTGTCGTTATATTTTGGAAAACTCCGAAGATTGCTTATATAAGTAAAAAATACATCCGCGTATAACATAAGTACGGATGGTCGAGTGGTCTAAGAGGGAGATTTGTTACTCCAGGACTCCAGGGGTCAAAGTTCGAGCCATATTTCGGGTTACTTTGTTTTCCGTGTTGTTTTACTGGAGATTTTTAGGTCCAATGTTTTAATGTATCAATATAAAGCATATACAATGTAATGACGAGCTTCAATACATGCCAAAATCTGTGGAAAAGCCCATTTAACTTGGTTTTGGTATTCTATGATGAATTGTCGATCAATTTGGCTTAAAGTAATACTATGTACTAAATTAAATGTTAAGCGTGCGATAGTTCTTTTGCATTTTTTATACTCCATGAATTATCTTGTATAGAACTAAACGTAACTTTAGAAATGTTAAATTGAAATTTTGAAGATTTATTTATGCATTTGCATTACTTATTTAAGTAGACAATTGAAACAAAATAATAATTTTTAAAAGATAAGCCGATCTCACAATCCGATTTTTTTATATATCAGTGAAAACAAATAACTTTTGTTCGGTTTTTCTGTCCAATTCATTGCTGGCGTTTTAATGCAACATTCGTATCTTATTATTTTGTTCTCCACAATTATTCCAAGAGGTTGAAGCATTATATATGCCCAATGCATGCTTATGAAGTGCAACACTTCAGTTTGAATTAGAGAAATCCGGACTGAAGCTGCGTAATAACACTTGTTTTTGGAATCATTAAATAGAAAGTCATTACTGTACATCCAGTGTGAGCTTGATTTAAATCATCATTTGAATCGTGTGGGTTAGGAGTGTTGATATCAAAATCAACATAACTGTACTTTACGGATAACAGTGTGTACATAACTCAGAAATATATATATCAGGAATAAAAAAAAAACGAAATAAAAAAGGCGCCATGTCGCGACATATGACCATTGTTGTCTTCTTCGTCATCGTCCTGATGACGTCCCGTCACGTGACCGGACAGGCGCATGACGTGGCACAGCTGGACAAAAAATTGACGTCCAGCGACATCCGGTTTCAGATCAGAACTGAAAACGACTATCGAGCAGATGGTGGTCGATCAGAGAACGCTAGCGATGGGTCCATTATTGGCGGACGGTTCATTAACTATGGTGAGTACGACTAGTGGCAGAGTGAGGAAAAAATCGGAATGAATTTGAAGAAAATATTGTAATCATATATCAAAGTATTTTAATGAAAAGCGTCTCCGGTTATTAAATATTTACGTTCAATATTTAAAAAATCGTTCCCCGGATGTGTTCCTTAGCCAATCTTGCAATTATAACGACTAAAAGATTAACTAAAGAAGATTCCGATGTGTAAAATACGCTGAAACATAATATGTTATGGTTAAAGAAATACATGTAATGCTGAAATTCGGTTTATAAGGCAGATAGCGACGTGGGTGGATATAAAAGAAAGTAATAATCATGCCAGAATAGCTAATCTCATTACAATAAAAAAAACTAGTTAATGGGGTAGTATAATATACACATTATTAATTACACATATAAAAACATGTATTTACAGTTTGGTCATAATATGAATAAATAAATAAAATTATACAAATAAAGTTGTATATGTCGCTAATCATCAGGGTTTGATCACATGAAAAGTATGGCATCAAAGCCGAGTTTGATAATGACCCAAATAAAGCTGATAGTGTAACTTAAAGTAATGAATTTCATAAAAGAATAATATATTAAAGCAATAGTTTTCACATAATCAGAATGCAGCTAGAGAATTGAATAAACTCAAGTAAAGTTTTCTTTCTTTACTTTTATCGATAGGTCAAGAAATGGCAGGTGTTAATCAAACGGAGATTACAGATCTCAAAAATAAATTGAATGAACATGAAAGCCGACTGAATCGATTATTCAGTACAGTTAATGAGATTAATGAGGTAAAAAAACTCATCTCCTAAAAGAACAGCTAAAACCGACATTGAAATAAAATGTGACGACAGATTTAACGCAATCCAAAAAAAGTTTGAAGAAACCGCAGCGGCTATGATGAAAGGTTACAATGAACTAAAAACGCACGTGAATGTCAAAGTCTCTCTGTTCGATCAAATACATAACCTTTCCCAGTCCGTTATCTCCGAACAAAACAAACTGAGTACGAGGATTGACCAGACAGATGAGAAGATCGTTAGACTGGATGGTGAAGTGAACAAGCTCGAAGTCAACAAATTGGTCGAGAACAAGGAAAGAAACGAATTGATCAATAACTTAAAAGCTGAAATTTTCCAGTTGAACGCGGGTGTTGAAATGAGATGCGACGACAAAGTCAACGCGCTACAAAGGACGAAACCGCAGCATTGAATGAAGCAGATTGAATCTGGAGACGCACGTGTCCGTTCAATTGAAAAATCTTTCCATGTCGTTGATCTTTGAAAAAAAACAACTGAGTACGAGGATTGACCAGGCAGATGTAAACATCATTAGACTGGATGGTGAAGTGAGTAAGCTCGAAGTCAACGAATTGGTCAAGAAAAAGGAAAGAAACGAAATTATCAATAACTTAACAGCTGAACTTCTCCAGTTGAACGCAATGACGAAATGCGACGACAGAGTCAACGCTATTCAAAACAGGTCTGAACAATCCATAACGGAGAATTTGGCAGGTTACAAAGATCTGGAAACGCAAATTTCCGTCCAAATGAAAACTCTGTCCAAGTCGTTGATCACCGAACAAAACAAACTGAGTGTGAGGATAAACCAAGCAGATGCGAACATCGTAAGACTGGATGGTGGATTGAACACCCTGGATGGCATTTCGAGAGGGATTGAAGAGCTTAAAACGAGGACTGACAAGTGCTGCATAGGTAAGTGGGGTTATTATTGTACTGATAACGAAACGTCATATACTTCAAAAATATGACCGTAGTCATTTGCCGACACTGCAAAGAATATATCGGGAATCCAAGAACAACATAATTTATGGAACAAGTATCACCCACAAATACATTCTTCCCCATTAAATAAACTATTGTATATGCATGACTTATTGATTAAAAAGGATTTATTTGAGATAGCTACATAAGGTTGATAATTATTTCATCACAGGTGGAAGTAACGTTCCCTGGATAGGCTCAGAAGCCCAATATATTCAAATAAATATATAAAATCATGTTTAATAAGAGAACAATTACAAAGAGCCATGAAAAACAATCCCCACCCTCTGATATTGGGATCATAACAAGGTCATTAACTAACATTTATGATAGACTGTCTTTGCGGGCCGCAATAATTAAAAAAAATAGCTTGAATCCAAAGCATCCCTTGGTACTCTAACGGGCAATGGGACAACCTTTAAGAAAAATAGTTCAAAGAAATCTGTCCAGCCAAATCTAGAACAGACTGTCAAACTATATTGTTTAGGTTTCTCCGCTATATCGATAGCTCGCGTCCTATTCCTTTAAAACAACGAGGCATGTCACATAATGCATGCAAATGCAACCACTTACCCCTAAAACCTAATTTAAATACAATCATTATTGGTAAGTATTGTTCATTTATTTACATTTGTCAAAGCGTCCTTGTTGTTGTTGATTGGATGATTCTGTGCCTGGCTCTGTCAGTGTAATTCACTGCTAAGCCGGGTTCAAGAGCAATGGCGACTATCGTTTTCAAGTAAATCAAATTTAGGGTTATAATAGTTGTTGCAAAGAAAATATAAACTTTTGGAATTAGCAACCTGGCTAAGAATAATAAATGATTTAAGCTAACAGTGTGAATAGATCGGATTATATCAACGTGATAATATTACAATTAATTAACAAAAACATATGCAATATCACGTAAATATAATTTAGATGAATAATTATGATCACAAACTTATAGTCTTACCGAAGAAAATAGAGATGTGGTATTGTTTTATAATCTGAGGCATGTATTGCATTTAGAGAGGACGCTCTACGTACAAAAAATACACAATGAATCGCTTAACATGACTTTAATCGGTAACCATAGTATCCGTCGACAGATTTTAACTATTCAAGTCTACACTGCTGAGCCAACACGTTAAATCCGTGACATAAATTTAGTCCAAAAGTATAATAAAATGTTATAGGAAATGTGATATAAAATCTATCCATGTTTTAAGATAACAAGATAAAAACTATAAGAATATGGGTTCAAATTTGATCACCGGAGACACGTGAGAACATAAATATATATTGACGAGGTAGAGTTAAGATTAATAATATAACGTTATAGAACATGAATAATTAATTTTATGCTTATTTTAATGACAAATGGTTTATAATGAAAAATATTTCTAATCCTGAACGTATATATACATATATATTTAAACTTAAGTTTATTTGTATAGGGAAAAATTATAGCCAGTTACTAGTTGTCTGTTTTGCAAAAGAGGCTATCTTTACAAAGTACAATAGGTCAAGAATGAATTATTTAGCGATTAAAGGAAAAATTGCCAATTACATGTACTGACTGATAATGTGTATTGGATGAAAGGTAAAAAGATTCAAATCAAACAGTTTTTGTGGTTTTCCCTTGGTTTGCTTCTATGTGTTTCTCTGAAAAATCAAACCTAATAAGCAGAGGTAATCTAAATATTTTATATATGTATTTCAAGAACAATAGAAATTTGGGTTTCTGTTCATATTTCTTAACGCATAACCAGTATCATCATCACCATCATCATCATCATCATCATCATCATCATCATCATAATCATCATCATCACCATAATTGGATTTTACATTTTTATTGAAAGACCTATCCTCATGTGGCCAGTAAATACGTGCATGTACATTTTGTCAAAGGTGCCGATTTCTTCTACAGTACGGTATGGATTTATAACATCATTATTTGCATTTTGCTATTGATATATTTAGTATAGCCAACAAAGATTAATTCATGTACATATGTCGCTACAGGAAATAGGCATTACATTTTAGATGTGTTTTTGTAGATTCTGACCCATAAGAACCAGCTCAGACTCCATCAATCACGATACATTATTGAAACAAGTTTCTTCTTCAGATTGTGGTAACCTTACACAAGACCATGGTACAGTAAACACCACAGTAACAAAGTATGGAACTGTTGTTAAAATATCCTGCAATCACGGTTACGAATTGTGGGGAGAGAACATCGTCAAATGCAACGCTGACTCTGTCTGGTCTGCATCAGCCACGTGTTACCCATATGGTAAGAAATTACAAGCTATTCTTTAGTCATGGTACACATTCTAATTTCTGAAACGTTGTGCTTGTTTCTTTAGTTTGATTATTCCTGGATTGGTTGGTTGTACCAGTACATACTTATTCCAGTAACTTACTACTTCTCTACACTTGTGTCGTTTTTCGACACATTTTCAGAGCAGAGCTCAGGAATATTGTAAACTATAGAGACCTGTAAGTGTGCTATCAACCAGGGTATAAACTAAAATGTTGTTCATGATGCTCCACATTTTCATTTTTAAAAAATTATCCAGAAGACATTTGAGTTTTCTCTAAAAATCTTTGTGCCATAGCAAACATTTAAGGAATTTATTTCTAGTTGTCAACCGATAGTTTACATCCCTTTATTACGATTTATTTTGAATTTATTACATTCATTTCGGTCCCAAAGGCCAATATGTGTATCTTCACAAACTAAATAATTATTTCCCCAAAACAACTTAGAAGTGTATCAATTTGAATCTACTTTAGTTTATAAGCCATTCATTTTTTGTTTTGTTTAACATAATCCTTGCAATATAATTTTAATTAAGACTGTGGAAGTGCTGTTCCATAACATGGTGTGGCCACCGCCCACAATGGCACTACTTACCAGAAGCAGGCAACTATGAAGTGTAACCCAGGCTACACACTAAACGGCTCGTCAGTGATAGAGTGCAATGCAACCGGCTGGAATTACTCTCTATCTCATCACTCTGGATCAGCAGACGATTTATTTCATAAATCAATCTCTCAATCGCACATTCTCGGCCCTTTCCGTCAAACATCGGATAAGTACCTCGAAGGAGATAGTATGAATACACATTTCGGAAGCGGTATTGCGGTCTACCTACGCGGGCCTACGCGAATCAAAATTACATAGTAAAAACAAACATGGCCGACTTTGCGCGTTGTTTACATTTTGCAAAGATGAAAATGGGGATTTTCTATGCTCTGAAGCCAGAGCAAGTACAAACTCTACAGGAATTATGGAATGGGATTGATACCGTGGCGATATTACCAACCGGCTTCGGCAAGAGTATTATATATCAACTTCTGCCGTATTTAATTCAGAAGAAAACAGGTGCAGCTGAACCTATGATAGCAATAGTGGTAGTCCAAATAATTAGACGTAAGCTACCCCGCTTACGTCTAAACGGCTACCGTCGTTTTCCTATAGCAAATTGAGTTCAACTTAAACTTCAGTTTTTCTCGTTAAATCTTTGCTAATGCATAAAATTATCATTAATTAGACATAAATGTGAGCGATTACCTCTTAAATGTGTAAAAATTGTGCTTTTAAACCACTTATGTACATTTTTAAAAATAAACATACACAACACACGAAGTGTGTTTGTCGTTTATAGAATTACATTGAATTATCTTGAACGAAATTATTTTTTGAATAGGTTACACATAACCAATTGTTGTTGTACAACAAACCACATCACTTTTTAGCTTTCTGTACTTTTTAATTAAATGAAACCTATATGTGTGTGTTAAAACTACCAGTTGTATCACGGAGTGTATATTGATAGGAGATGATTCGAGTATTTGACCCTTACTGTAGTAAATTCAATCTTATGCAAAAACTATTCATTCGATTTTATTGGTTTATACGTTATCTTGTTGCTTATTAATTCCTCTTTAAAAAAATATACGTTTTAGTATACTCCCGTTGCTATTAATGGATTTATAGCGAGATAAACACAAGAAATACACATTTTATGTTTTATGTTTTACCACCGCGCGTTTTACCGTGTTGTGGCTATCGATTTTGTACAATTAGCGTAAAGCGAAGCGCCGAGGTTATACATTTTGATGTACCCACTCACGTCTTTGTTGAATTATAGTTTCATTTCTAGGCCGATTTTGACAAATTATATATCATTAGAAAGCTTACGTTCCATAGTAAACAGATATATAAACATATATTAAGTGTTTCTTCTGATTTCGACAGCCCGGCGAGTTATAACTTTAACTTTTGCAAATATCATACCGTATTGGAGTTTTAGAATCTAGATTTACGGTTGACATGTTCGTACTTAATACCAATTTGTAGCGTTTATATTTGGAGTTCAGTTTTAAAAATTACATCTTGCTTAGGAGAATAGAATTCTGTATACGATAGAAAAAAATTGTTTAAAAAAACGAAAGTAATTAAGGAATGAAGGCGGAAGAAAGTAGCGCGCGTTCCTAACGCACTGAACTGATGCTACGATCTTGGCGATTATGCTTTTGTTTAGAAACCGGCCATTGAATTTCCTTTGCCATGATTATTATATTTTTGATGGAATATATTGTGGTATTTTGTTCACGAAACATATCAATAAAGCTTATTATAAATAAATCTTAACAAATTAACGATTTCAGCTCTTGTTTATAACACAGAAAGGGTGATAACTTTATGATGAAACAGCGTATATAGCGGATCCTCTCGATTTTATTCGGCTTTGCATGCATACTTGAAATAAAATGGGTCTCAAAAACATTCATCGTTTGCTGTTAATTATCAACGAGGGACTTATGTATAATTATATGAAATGTTATTTACCTTAAATTATCAATTTATTAAAGATTCTTGAATATCACGGTCGGTGTTACGCATTTCGTATTTTGACATCAGGACATCATGTCCAACTATTCAAAATCATATTTTTTTTTCACTGGGACGATGACGGCTTAGATTTAGACAGGCAGACAGATAGTTTATTCAGACTTATACAACAGTACATCGTCTTCAACTCAAATATATAAATTATTTTTAGACGAATTGTAAGGTGATTACACATATAGCAGTGATGATTCTGAGAATGTTGCCATGTTTCTTATCCGTGTAATCTAGAGTCCGTGGTTTGAGCATTTTTATCGCGGTGTTCAATAAAAGATATCTCAATAATCTTGTTTATCGATAGATCTGTGGTTTTATTGCCCCTGTGTTCAGCACAAACCAATTATCTCTTTATGATCAGATACTGTGCCGACCAATACTAAATAGCACTATGGTGTCATACGCCACAGCAGGGACCTATACTTGTGATCATGGAGTCTTAGTGCAAGACTTAAAAAAGTATGTTGTTTCGCTTGCGGTTGTTAAAGCTAAAACGGGGCTTCCCAGCTGGCACAGCTGCAGATATTCGGATTTGAATACCTAAACTTATTCAGACCTTATTCTTAACCGTTGCGCGTTTTACGATATCGGATTTTAGGCGGGAATACAACTCAGTGAAACTATTCAATTTCTTATACAACATTAAGCATATTAACAGTTATTGAAATTAACAATATCAGCGACATCTTTTTAAAGACTAAACACCTTTTCAAGTATCGAATTTAACATGTCAATAAAATATATTAATACCAAAAAAGGCTTCATTTAATATTGTTCACATTAAACCTTTAAATGAAAGTGTCGCTTTAACCATTTTCCGTGTCTTATTTAGCCGCGAATCGTTTGCTAAAAACAGTTAACAAAAAGGGCTACACGTTCTAATTCTTAATGAAATACAAAAATAAGTATAACATAATTAATAACGTCCATAAACACACACGGCAAGATCAAAGTTTTAATGGAAAACTAATATGACATTCCACGTAAATTATTATTTTCGTCTAAATCGAATACTATATATAGAGAAACAATGTATTTATAACCGACCAATGAGGTAACATTATGCAACTTTCAATTTACACAGTGCTATATGGCAACAATATGGAATTTGAACAGTGGTAGTGTTTTAAGGTCTGGACTATCATTACTTGTAAGTTTGTATAAACATTTTTCTAATGCAATTAGTAAAATAATGTTTATATTTTATGTTTAATAATTTATTGCATGATTATTCTGTGCTGTTATATGAATTTGATGCCGTTAAAGCTTCCGACATGAATTCATGTCGGAACGATGCTATTGCAAAATAACGTTAAACGATATGAGGTCGATGTAAATCGACCTCATATTTATAGGAGTACAATAGTGGTTGCACCACTTAATTCCATCATGGAAGACCGATTAAGATAATCTGCGAGGGGTACCGAATGTCAATCTCTGGGTTAATGGTCATAATACACCAAATAGTTTCCCTATATAATTCAATGTTAAAGCGACAACTTTGAGCGAAAATAAATGCAACATTTTGCACATAGAGACCCCCATAACCATACCTTTTCTTAAAGGCCATTCTAAGCGGAATCGATTTATGCAATAAAAAAGATATGTCATGTACAATGCAAGAAAGAACTTGACACAAATCAAAATCGACTGTTTTTGCAACTTTTTTTTCGGCCGTTTCTTAGTGGAATGTAACCTTTTCTTGTGCAATGGTTTACTATAGTCTTCAAGTGTATCATATTTTAGGGATTCAGTAGTGAACACCTATTCATGCCCTACCATTATCTCCGCAAGGTAACACCTGAATAATGGTAAAAAGTGTAAAACATGCCTTCCTGTCAACTATGATATTTTTTTAGAGAGTACAGCCCTACATGAAGCGATCATTTAGTGTATTGTAACCTATAAGACAACGTTTACTGTTAACATCGCGAAAAATAAGCACTTCTCGATACTTATAAACCTATTTTCTATGTGCATGCCAATTTTCAGACCGATCTTTCACGTAGAAATGCTTGAAAATTCATTTTATTATAACGCCTGATAAGCCATGTGGCTTTCGCGTTCGGAGCTTTGATTTATAACGGGCGTTCAGGCGTAAAACGATTACCCTAAATAATTACAATCGGTCAAAATACTGGAATATTGTTACAAGCTATGTGGAAAAAGAAGTAAACAACTATTAAAACGTGTTCATAAGCTCTTTCAGCACAAATTGTTGCGATTTTGAGATGCTCAAGACGAGTTTTTGTACATTTTTTTTCTTATTTTCCTCTGAAAACGTATTTTTTTCTTAAAAACTCACGATGCTCCTTAAATTCGTGAAACAAACGCATTTATTCCGTGAAATTTGCCAAAACGCATCATATCTCACTAAAAAATGATGATTTTCTGTAAATACAGCTTCTTTGTGACTAGGCCTGGTTTTGCGTTTAGGTCATAATACACAAAATAGTTTCCCTATATAATTCAATGTAAAAGCGACAACTTTGAGCGAAAATAAATGCAACATTTTGCACATAGAGACCCCCATAACCATACCTTTTCTTAAAGGCCATTCTAAGCGGAATCGATTAATGCAATAAAAAAGATATGTCATGTACAATGCAAGAAAGAACTTGACACAAATCAAAATCGACTGTTTTTGCAACTTTTTTTTCGGCCGTTTCTTAGTGGAATGTAACCTTTTCTAGTGCAATGGTTTACTATAGTCTTCAAGTGTATCATATTTTAGGGATTCAGTAGTGAACACCTATTCATGCCCTACCATTATCTCCGCAAGATAACACCTGAATAATGGTAAAAAGTGTAAAACATGCCTTCCTGTCAACTATGATATTTTTTTAGAGAGTACAGCCCTACATGAAGCGATCATTTAGTGTATTGTAACCTATAAGACAACGTTTACTGTTAACATCGCGAAAAATAAGCACTTCTCGATACTTATAAACCTATTTTCTATGTGCATGCCAATTTTCAGACCGATCTTTCACGTAGAAATGCTTGAAAATTCATTTTATTATAACGCCTGATAAGCCATGTGGCTTTCGCGTTCGGAGCTTTGATTTATAACGGGCGTTCAGGCGTAAAACGATTACCCTAAATAATTACAATCGGTCAAAATACTGGAATATTGTTACAAGCTATGTGGAAAAAGAAGTAAACAACTATTAAAACGTGTTCATAAGCTCTTTCAGCACAAATTGTTGCGATTTGAGATGCTCAAGACGAGTTTTTGTACATTTTTTTTCTTATTTTCCTCTGAAAACGTATTTTTTTCTTAAAAACTCACGATGCTCCTTAAATTCGTGAAACAAACGCATTTATTCCGTGAAATTTGCCAAAACGCATCATATCTCACTAAAAAAATGATGATTTTCTGTAAATACAGCTTCTTTGTGACTAGGCCTGGTTTTGCGTTTAGGTCATAATACACAAAATAGTTTCCCTATATAATTCAATGTAAAAGCGACAACTTTGAGCGAAAATAAATGCAACATTTTGCACATAGAGACCCCCATAACCATACCTTTTCTTAAAGGCCATTCTAAGCGGAATCGATTAATGCAATAAAAAAGATATGTCATGTACAATGCAAGAAAGAACTTGACACAAATCAAAATCGACTGTTTTTGCAACTTTTTTTTCGGCCGTTTCTTAGTGGAATGTAACCTTTTCTAGTGCAATGGTTTACTATAGTCTTCAAGTGTATCATATTTTAGGGATTCAGTAGTGAACACCTATTCATGCCCTACCATTATCTCCGCAAGATAACACCTGAATAATGGTAAAAAGTGTAAAACATGCCTTCCTGTCAACTATGATATTTTTTTAGAGAGTACAGCCCTACATGAAGCGATCATTTAGTGTATTGTAACCTATAAGACAACGTTTACTGTTAACATCGCGAAAAATAAGCACTTCTCGATACTTATAAACCTATTTTCTATGTGCATGCCAATTTTCAGACCGATCTTTCACGTAGAAATGCTTGAAAATTCATTTTATTATAACGCCTGATAAGCCATGTGGCTTTCGCGTTCGGAGCTTTGATTTATAACGGGCGTTCAGGCGTAAAACGATTACCCTAAATAATTACAATCGGTCAAAATACTGGAATATTGTTACAAGCTATGTGGAAAAAGAAGTAAACAACTATTAAAACGTGTTCATAAGCTCTTTCAGCACAAATTGTTGCGATTTGAGATGCTCAAGACGAGTTTTTGTACATTTTTTTTCTTATTTTCCTCTGAAAACGTATTTTTTTCTTAAAAACTCACGATGCTCCTTAAATTCGTGAAACAAACGCATTTATTCCGTGAAATTTGCCAAAACGCATCATATCTCACTAAAAAAATGATGATTTTCTGTAAATACAGCTTCTTTGTGACTAGGCCTGGTTTTGCGTTTAGGTCATAATACACAAAATAGTTTCCCTATATAATTCAATGTAAAAGCGACAACTTTGAGCGAAAATAAATGCAACATTTTGCACATAGAGACCCCCATAACCATACCTTTTCTTAAAGGCCATTCTAAGCGGAATCGATTAATGCAATAAAAAAGATATGTCATGTACAATGCAAGAAAGAACTTGACACAAATCAAAATCGACTGTTTTTGCAACTTTTTTTTCGGCCGTTTCTTAGTGGAATGTAACCTTTTCTAGTGCAATGGTTTACTATAGTCTTCAAGTGTATCATATTTTAGGGATTCAGTAGTGAACACCTATTCATGCCCTACCATTATCTCCGCAAGATAACACCTGAATAATGGTAAAAAGTGTAAAACATGCCTTCCTGTCAACAATGATATTTTTTTAGAGAGTACAGCCCTACATGAAGCGATCATTTAGTGTATTGTAACCTAATGGTCGCCATGTTTCGAACTACTTTCAAAAGTACAACAACAACAATAACAGTAGAAGACAATTTTAATTGCGAAAAGTAGAAAAATTGAGTACATGTGTCACGGTCGTTGAGTGAAATAGTGTTATTTTCAACTGTGTATGAAGCATGTGAACTGGTAGTTGAATAACCGAATTGTTGGTGGAAATGGAATTTAGAAATATATCTAATAATTCATCATCGTTTAGAATAATCATCAGCATCATTTCTGTGGAACATTGCACTATTCAAAAAACAAGTGTTTCATGGATATGGTGCTTTTGACATAGTTCACTAACCATCAAGACTGAAATGATTCATGCACACAGGTAAAGTAAATAATTGAATTTGTGCAGAATGTTTATTTTTTACAAATTATTATTTAATTTGACTAGTTCTGGCTACCATAACTTTAAATGTCGCTTTTTATGATTTTTGACTGGCGCGACTTTACAGGTCTGTCAATACTATATAAACTGTACGCTGAAGTTTCTTTAGCTATAATTTGACCAATTTATTTAAGATTGATAAATGCACTGAAACTCAAAGTCTAAAGCTTAGTAAGACACTTAAGCCAGTTTTCTGAGAAGAAACAATACTTGTTCAGAGTATAGCAGGCTCATGCGGCCTCTGCCCTGGTTTATTTATTTGGCCTCGGTCTTTAACCTGGGTCGCTTTGATTTCAGGTGTTTAGCCCCCATATCAACAAGGCTCTCGACCCTATATGTAGTTATTCATATTGTTTAAAGATTTTGAGAACCCTCACTCGGTGCCAGTGGGGATAAAACAGGGACCTTCTTATAGCTAGATGAATGCATAAAATATGCCAGCAACACTTTATAATCAATAACTTTATAATTGATGATTCTGTTCTTTTAACTACATTACTAATTTACCAAAACAATGTGAAACACATTTTTATGCACCCAAAGGAGGGCATATAGTGATCGCATTGTCCATCTGTCTATCCGTCACACTTTGCATTTAGGTTTCGAAAAAATGCTCATAACTTCTATGTCGCTTCAGATGTAACATTCATATTTGGTATGCATGTGTATATGGACAAGGCCTTCCCATACACACACAAATTTCGACCCCTTTGACCTTGAACTTAGGGTCGGCTTTTAGGTTTTGAAAAATGCTCATAACTTCTATTAAAGCGTTTATCGGGGGCGTATGTCATCCTACGGAGACAGCTCTTGATTTTGCTACTGTCCTCTGCACAAACCATGATATATCTGCATATATGCATCCAACCAAATCAGTAAAACTATTTGTCACTTAATTACAGTAAACTTATTGCATGTTAACTTTTCAACAATATATATATACATGTATATATAACTATATATAACAGATCTTGAAAAACACTCACATCAAACTTCAAATTGTTTTAGTAAATTATAGGCTTTAATTGGTATTGTGACATTGACACCACTCATGCATGCGACTATACAATTATACAACTATGGAGCACATTATTTATGAGAAATTCCAATACATCAACATATCGTCTCAGATTTAAGGCAGATAATCTAGTGCTTTTTTGCTGCCATTTTTACTATTACACATTTTTTCATTTTATGTTATGATGCATTGATCTTGTTTCTAAATTAACCAACCAATCATGTTAAACTTTTGAAGAAAGATGTTTTCTGATAAATATAGGAAATATAATCACTACAAAGTGAACAAAATTCATTTGAATACTGTGACCAACAAAGATTTGCCAAAGAGCAATTCAGATCATGATTTAAATTAAATACAAGTAATATGAAAGTCTGCCTATTGGATCCCAGTAAAGACTTATTTGTCAAATCTGCACATTAATTTTCCCTTAGCCATGTAGAATTGGGGACTAAATACCATCAAGTCATGTAAAAAGGAGCAGGGTATAGCACGCTGCTATTGATCTCTTGAGCTTTCACATGAATTTTACGGGTAATTTTCATACAACAAATGATATTATGTAGTGTAATGATAAAGCATTATGAGCACAAATTATATCTCTTACTAGTAGTGCAAAAATCATTTAAGTGTCACATTTCAAAAGAAAATTTATATAAAAAGGTATTATTAATTGTTAAAACATTATAAAAGGTTATTTCAATTCACTAAAGCATTTAATTACACGAACAAGTGCATTTTATGTCCATTACAATACATGTAACAGTATTGGCATTGTATTTATCTGCATTTGATGTGCATTTAATACACTTAAAAATGCAGACAAGACACACTTCTAACAGAAACAAATGTATTTTTTTCTGCATTTTTCCAGCATTAATACTCTTCAAGTGTATTTTTTATCATCCCAAATACACTTTACCAAGAAAAAGGTATGTTAAAATGCATTTTTAGTTTGTTTTAAGTATATTTTCAAATGCATTAAGACACTCTTTTCTTTTGCAAAAAATGTTGAACAAAAACTTGAAAATATTTAATATACTAAAGTGTAGTAATAATTAAAGTTTTGTATGAGCATCAAAAACAGTGTCAAATTCATACCAGTGCCTATTTAGTAGCAGTAGGCTTTATATGGTCTACTTGTGGTAGAAATAATGCATTTTGTATAATACAACATACATAAATTAAAAAATATAGCTGCCCATACAGTTCAATACAATGTTCAATTAACTACACTATGCGAAGTTGAAATATGACATCAAGCTTGGAATAATCTTTTCAATAATGAATAATATGCTGTTTTAATTTATAAGTGAAATAGACACTTGCATATAAAAACTGATTTTAAATCAAAACTAAATGTTTAATTTGATTTTTAGCTCCACTGGCCAAAGGTTCTGTGTCCATCGTGCATCCATGCATAAACTTTTCCTTTAAACATCTTCTCCTAAACTACTGGTCCAATTCTGATGAAATTTCTTAGGAATGTTCCTGGGGTGTACCTCTTTCAAATTTGTTCAAATTATGCCCCTGGGGTCAAATTTGACTCTGCCCTGGGGGTCACAAAATTGAAAATTTGCTTAAATACAATGTAAGGCCTATTTTGTGAAAACTTTCAAAATCTCCCGTCCATAACCATTGGGCCTAGGGCTATCAAATTTGGTATGTAGAGACATCTAATAGTCCTCTACCAAATTTGTTCAAATTATACCCCTGGGGTCAAATTTGACCCTGCCCCGGGGGTCACAAAATTGAACATATGCTTATATAGGGTATATTTTGTGAAAACTTTACAAATCTTCTCGTCCATAACCATTGGGCTACCAAATTTGGTATGTAGTGGCATCTTATAGTCCTCTACCAAGTTTGTTCAAATTATGCCCCTGGGGTCAAGTTTGACCCTGCCCCGAGGGTCACAAAATTGAACATATGCTTATATAAGGCCTATTTTGTGAAAACTTCAAAAAATTTCTTGTCAATAACAATCCGGCCTAGGGCTATCAAATTTGGTATATAGTGACATCTAATAGTCCTCTACCAAATTTGTTCAAATTTAATCCCTAGGGTCAAATTTGACCCTGCCCCGGGGGTCACAAAATTGAACATATGCTTATATAATGCCTATTTTGTGATAACTTAAAAAAAATCTTGTCCATAACCATTAGGCCTAGGGCTACACAATTTGGTATGTAGTGACATTGTATAGTCCTCTACTTAGTTTGTTCAAATTATGCCCCAGGGGTCAAATTTGACCCTGCCCCGGTGGCCACAAAATCAATTATATGCTTATATAGTGCCTATTTTGTGAAAATTTTAAAACTCTTCTTGTACTTAACCATAAGGCATAGGGCTACCAAATTTGGTATGTAGTGACATGTTATAGTTCTCTACCAAGTTTGTTCAAATTATGCCCCTTTGGTCAAATTTGACCCTGCCCGGGGTCACAAAACTGAACATACGCTTATATGGGGCCTATTTTGTGAAAACTTTAAAAAATCTTGTTGTCCATAACCATTGGGCCTAGGGCTACCAAATTTGGTATGTAGTGACATCTATTAAACCTCTACCAAATTTGTTCAAATAATGCCTCTGGGGTCAACTTTGACCCTGCCCCGGGGGGTCACAAAATTGAATAAACGCTTTTAAAGCGCCTATTTTGTGAAATCTTTAAAAATCTTCTTGTCGAAAATGTTGCAATACTAAAGTAATTTACTAATTAAAGGTCGCTGATGTGTAATGGATGTGGTGTCCACCTAATGATCTGGAGGTCACTGGTTTGATCCCCAGTGTGGGAGCATTCTTAAGAAATCTCCAAGAGACACCCAAGTACTGGTTCTAGGCCCAGGAAACGAACTCAAGAGCATTTCACATACATGTACGTAGTTAGTACTTTAAATTTAATCGAACTAAAAATGGGTTAAAACTAACAACTGAAACCCTTATTAATACATTTTATTTTGAATCAAGCAAATGTGCAAATTCATTAAAAATAATGAGTAAAATTTAAAAATTCTACTTTAAAGTAATCATGATAATTTAGATCATTTTCAGAATATTTAATGATGATAATGATATAATTATATATTCCCTAAATGATAAAAATAAAACATGTAATGTTAATTTATGAAAAAAACGTTGTAATTTTATCAATATCATGGTAATTACAACTAGATACAGGCAATTAGATCCGAAACGTGCATTAATTATATTAACCCATTCATGCCTAGCGTCCTGAAAAAAAGGACATTGCAAACAGCGTAGACCCAGATGAGACACCGCATAATGCGGCGTCTCATCTGGGTCTGCGCTGTTTGCTTAAAGAAATTTCTGTAAGAAATATTCTAAATATAGAAATAAATATACCAGACACCCCTACTTTTGGAAATAAATTGATCCAATTTAGAAGGATGGGAGAGTCCACTGGGCATAAATGGGTTAATGAACAACCCAGACATTTGTAGTGATTTATGGTCACTATTTGATTAACGTTCTATACATGACCTGTCATAAAAGGTATTTTTTAGCCAGTACTACAATCGGCAATGATAGTCTGTATTGCATACATATTCCTACGTCTATTATCGATTCGCTTCGTCAAACTGAACAAATATTTAATGTTTACATCGCGAAACGTGATGCATCCAGTTTCACTTTCGGTTTGGTTGGTTTTGTAAACACCGTTTACATCTTAAAAAGTGGATGATAGGGTGATTAAATAATACTGGAAAAGTAAATCACTTGGATAATAGGTCAAAATGCAACACAAATGAACGTTAATAGTGCTCTTAATATCAAAGTTTCGGTAAAAAGTTTGGCGCTAGTTCAACGCGCATGTATACAGCCTCATAACAATAGACTGACAACCTTTTGGGTAGTAAAGTAGTAATACAAGGCAATATGGCGACCGTTATCCACGAGGCCTATCTTACGGAGGAATCCGAGATAGCCGATGTATCACGATTGTCTATCTCATGTGTTATAAAAGGTAAGTGGAACATAATAGTTTATTATCTTAAAGCTATATTTTGTTATTTATTTGCTAAGATGTCAAGTAATTAACTAACAACAATTTATATCATTAACTGTCTGCTTTGCTCATTTTTAAGAACTTTCGACGATATGTGGACTGCGTTTGGTTAAGCTATTAGCTAATTTTATTGTAGAAACCTAGAGTAGCTCATATATCTACATGTTTTAAGAAAGATTGACATATTCAATATTGCTATGCTATACATGGTTATAGAAAATCACGAACATCACAGCTCTCCTTTCAATAAAAGAAACTAAATGTGGATTTTACCAATTATTCTCACAATCTAAACAACTACAATGATCATGATGGCGGCATTCTCATATCACCATATTCATAGTTTATGGCCAGATATCTACATACACATATTACCGAACACAAAATGATTAAATATGGAAGTATAATAGTACAAAGTATGCTGGGCATGGTATAAATTGTATATAACGTACGGAATAACGCAACATTTACTGCAACCCGTGCCATTAATCATCGCGCCACTGTTACTCCTCCCATAACCGATTATGAATAAGCGAACGATGCTCTTCTAAAAAAGTTGACCGTTGGTTTCACGCAAAAGTGTGTACATAGACAGAACATTAACAAAACGTCATCGCTACGATTTATTGAAAAACAAGAGCAGTCATTTTAAATACCGAATCTCCCAATTTCGTACATACAACGTTAGTTTATTGTCTTTACTTAAAAGTACCAGACCTTCCTTCACAAGTGATAGTTGGAAATAGGAAAAGTAGTTTTTTTATATCGAGTAAAGCAACATCAGAACTTTTCCGCTACACCAGATGACTGCCAGGACTGGTACACTTCGGGGTTTCGTGATACCAGGGTTTATACCATCTATCCGAGCCCGGGATTAACATTACAGGTAAGTCACAAATTAATAAATGTTGTTTAAACGCCTGACAATATCTACCATTTACTGACTGGTAATGAAAACATGAACGCAAAAGAAGACTGTTTTATAAAGCAAAAACCAAGGAACTGCCGACATTAAGACTATACGCGGGCATATGCATGTTTGTATACATGAATTAACATGTTAAATTTATCTTGCATATATCAACGAATCTGACGCGGGATATAAATGCCTCAAACTAAATTGTCAGTATTGTGCATAGTGAATAAACTTTATTCCATGGAGATTCCGGAGTCCATTTAACGTGTTTATGCATCTCTTGTACGTACAGGTCAGGTGTGACATGGAGACGGATGGAGGAGGGTGGACGGTAATACAGAGACGGGTGTTCGACAGCGACTTCTACAAATCTTGGGCCGAATACAAGGCCGGGTTCGGCGATGAACAGAACTTCTGGCTCGGCAATAAGAACATCTTTGCACTGACAGGCTCAGGGGGCTACAGACTACGAGTTGATTCAACAAGAGTAGGAGGGGAAACCAGGTTTGCGTCATATCAACAGTTTGCAGTTGCGGGGGAGAATGATATGTACAGATTGTCGGTCACAAATCATAGTGGAACTGCGGACGATAGTCTGTCGATTTCGAACAACATGGCGTTCACCGTTAAAGATCGTGATAATGATTTGTATTCTGATTAACTGCGCTGCGTTTTATCGAAGCGCGTGGTGGTTCAACTATTGCAGCGACGCAGATTTAAAGGGATCTTTTCACGCTTTGGTAAATTGACAAAATTGAAAAAAGTTGTTTCAGATTCGCAAATTTTCGTTTTAGTTATGATATTTGTGAGGAAACAGTAATACTGAACATTTACCATGGTCTAATATAGCCATTATATGCATCTTTTGACGATTTTAAAACCTAAAAATTATAAAGCGTTGCAACGCGAAACGATTGAATAATTTGGAGAGTTCTGTTTTTGTCGTTAAATTTTGTGAAACTACGAAGATTGCTTATATAAGGTATAAAATACTTTAAGTATATGTACTCGGCGGAATAGCTCAGTAGGCTAAAGCGTTTTTACTTCAGGACTCTGGCAGGACTCCAGGGGTCACTGGTTCGAAACCTGGTCCGGGCAATGTTCTTTTCCTTTTTTAAATTTTATTCTTGATTTTTTCCTGGAGCTTTTACGATCCAATGTTTACATTTATCGATATAAAGCATTTAATGAATAAGTTAAAAAATGCCAAAATCTGTGAAAAGGCCCCTTTAAATGGGCCTTATGGGCCCTTTACGGGATGGCGTAGAGGACTAATTTGGGTTCATTGGCTTGGCTATTTGAAGACGTTAGCAAGTACGGAAATGAAAATACGGAGAACATAACTGATTAAGAAGGAATATATTGCATCATACTTGTAAAGCACAAACCGTCAACTTAAATGAAATTTAATACTCAACATAAGATGTTTAATTTATTCGTTCAAAGGCATAATAAGTGACAATGTACAGCTACTAACTAACTGAATTTACGAATCTTAAATTTGTAATCGTTGTGGTTGCTTGTGTACACTTTATACTTTGCTCAGTGAGTTAATCGTAGGTTGGTGTTCCTTTATGGATTGTACTGTGAAATAGCATATGTCTTATTATTGTCAGTTATTTTGTTAATTGCAATGCTATTCGGTGAATATAAGACACACATTAAGTTGTGTAAAGCTATATGATACATTAACTGGTGTGGAGCGCATAGGAGTTTTACTGAACAAACAAACTGGATTAGTTGAAAAGAAATTAATAAATGAATGAATGTATATTTATATAATAAAGCACGTAATACAAGTTACATATAACCTAGGCATAAGCGTAGAGAGGTTGCACTTTTCGCAGGAATTCAAACTCGGTAAATTAGACTAGCTCTTTTAAATGTAATATATTTTTTGGAAAAATAATATGCATTATCGCACACGACTAGTAACACATTTGCCGGTCTATGAGTATTTGTAAATACCATTTCATAATTAACTCAAGTTCATTTAAACCCTGGAAAAATTCAGAACATAGGTTATTCTTAAGACATTTTTGCCGCCAGTTTATTAAAATATTAGGAATCTAATTAATCGGACTGGTTGCATTTTACTCGAATTGGATTCACTAAATTAGGAATGTCAGCGTTATACTCGGACTGGGTGCATCATACTCGGACTGGGTGCATCATACTCGGACTGGGTGCATTATACTCGGACTGGGTGCGTCATACTCGGACTGGGTGCGTTATACTCGGACTGGGTGCTTCATACTCGGACTGGGTGCATTATACTCGGACTGGGTGCGTCATACTCGGACTGGGTGCGTCATACTCGAACTGGGTGCGTTATACTCGGACTGGGTGCATCATACTCGGACTGGGTGCATCATACTCGGACTGGGTGCGTCATACTCGGACTGGGTGCATCATCTCGGACTGGGTGCATTATACTCGGACTGGGTGCATCATACTCGGACTGGGTGAACCATACTCGGACTGGGTGCGTTATACTCGAACTGGGTGCATCATACTCGGACTGGGTGCATAATACTCGGACTGGGTGCATCATACTCGGACTGGGTGCATCATACTCGGACTGGGTGCATCATACTCGGACTGGGTGCATCATACTCGGACTGGGTGCGTTATACTCGGACTGGGTGCTTCATACTCGGACTGGGTGCATTATACTCGGACTGGGTGCGTCATACTCGGACTGGGTGCGTCATACTCGGACTGGGTGCGTTATACTCGGACTGGGTGCATCATACTCGGACTGGGTGCATTATACTCGGACTGGGTGCGTCATACTCGGACTGGGTGCGTTATACTCGGACTGGGTGCTTCATACTCGGACTGGGTGCATTATACTCGGTCTGGGTGCGTCATACTCGGACTGGGTGCGTCATACTCGGACTGGGTGCGTTATACTCGGACTGGGTGCATCATACTCGGACTGGGTGCATCATACTCGGACTGGGTGCGTCATACTCGGACTGGGTGCATCATCTCGGACTGGGTGCATTATACTCGGACTGGGTGCATCATACTCGGACTGGGTGAACCATACTCGGACTGGGTGCGTTATACTCGAACTGGGTGCATCATACTCGGACTGGGTGCATTATACTCGGCTTGTGTGCATCATACTCGGCTTGTGTGCATCATACTCGGACTGGGTGCATCATACTCGGACTGGGTGCGTTATACTCGAACTGGGTGCATCATACTCGGACTGGGTGCGTCATACTCGGACTGGGTGCATCATCTCCGACTGGGTGCATTATACTCGGACTGGGTGCATCATACTCGGACTGGGTGAACCATACTCGGACTGGGTGCGTTATACTCGAACTGGGTGCATCATACTCGGACTGGGTGCATTATACTCGGACTGGGTGCATCATACTCGGACTGGGTGCATCATACTCGGACTGGGTGCATCATACTCGGACTGGGTGCATCATACTCGGACTGGGTGCGTTATACTCGAACTGGGTGCATCATACTCGGACTGGGTGCATCATACTCGGACTGGGTGCATCATACTCGGACTGGGTGCATCATACTCGGACTGGGTGCATCATACTCGGACTGGGTGCATCATACTCGGACTGGGTGCGTTATACTCGAACTGGGTGCATTATACTCGGACTGGGTGCATTATACTCGGACTGGGTGCATCATACTCGGACTGGGTGCATCATACTCGGACTGGGTGCATCATATTCGGACTGGGTGCATCATACTCGGACTGGGTGCATCATACTCGGACTGGGTGCGTTATACTCGGACTGGGTGCATCATACTCGGACTGGGTGCATCATACTCGGACTGGGTGCAGCATACTCGGACTGGTGCATCATACTCGGACTGGGTGCATCATACTTGGACTGGGTGCATCATTCTCGGACTGGGTGCATCATACTCGGACTGGGTGCATCATACTCGGACTGGGTGCGTCATACTCGGACTGGGTGCGTTATACTCGGACTGGGTGCATCATACTCGGACTGGGTGCATTATACTCGGACTGGGTGCGTCATACTCGGACTGGGTGCGTTATATTCGGACTGGGTGCTTCATACTCGGACTGGGTGCGTCATACTCGGACTGGGTGCGTCATACTCGGACTGGGTGCGTTATACTCGGACTGGGTGCATCATACTCGGACTGGGTGCATCATACTCGGACTGGGTGCATCATCTCGGACTGGGTGCATTATACTCGGACTGGGTGCATCATACTCGGACTGGGTGAACCATACTCGGACTGGGTGCGTTATACTCGAACTGGGTGCATCATACTCGAACTGGGTGCATTATACTCGGACTGGGTGCATCATACTCGGACTGGGTGCATCATACTCGGACTGGGTGCATCATACTAGGACTGGGTGCATCATACTCGGACTGGGTGCAACATACTCGGACTGGGTGCATCATACTCGGACTGGTGCATCATACTCGGATTGGGTGCATCATACTTGGACTGGGTGCATCATACTTGGACTGGGTGCATCATACTCGGACTGGGTGCATCATACTCGGCTTGTGTGCATCATACTCGGACTGGGTGCATCATACTCGGGCTGGGTGCATCATACTTGGACTGGGTGCATCATACTCGGACTGGGTGCGTTATACTCGAACTGGGTGCATCATACTCGGACTGGGTGCATTATACTCGGACTGGGTGCATCATACTCGAACTAGGTGTATCATACTTGGACTGGGTGCATCATACTCGGACTGGATGCATCATACTCGGACTGGGTGCATCATACTCGGACTGGGTGCATCATACTCGGACTGGGTGCATTATCATAATAGGACACACGGCCGTCAATCATGCGCGCCACCTCTTTTTTGAGATGTTTCTAAATTTCATGGATAATTTTACAGGGCGATTAGGTTTTATATATTTTTTAAACATATTATGCATTATAATATTTAACATACATTCTTAATTCACGAAATAAAGATAATATAATACTTCTTATAACGATGATTTGTGTCCCTTAATCCAAATGCATAATTTACTTAAAGGGGCCTTTTCACAGATTTTGGCATTTTTTTAACTTATTCATTAAATGCTTTATATTGATAAATGTAAACATTGGATCATAAAAGCTCCAGTAAAAAATCAAGAAAAAAATTTAAAAAAGGAAAAGAACATTGCCCGGAGCAGGTTTCGAACCAGTGACCCCTGGAGTCCTGCCAGAGTCCTGAAGTAAAAACGCTTTAGCCTACTGAGCTATTCCGCCGAGTACACATTCTTGACGTATTTTATACCTTATATAAGCAATCTTCGTAGTTTCACAAAATTTAACGACAAAAACAGAACTCTCCAAATTATTCAATCGTTTCGCGTTGCAACGCTTTATAATTTTTAGGTTTTAAAATCGTCAAAAGATGCATATAATGGCTATATTAGAGCATGGTTAATGTTCAGTATTACTGTTTCCTCACAAATATCATAACTAAAACGAAAACTTACGAATCTGAAACAACTTTTTTCAATTTTGTCAATTTACCAAAGCGTGAAAAGATCCCTTTAAAGGCCAAGGTCAACGAATCTTAATTAGGCTCATATATGTTGTTATTCCCAACTTTTATCAACTCCAAAAAATGAAGATATCTCGGTATTTTAATGTTAACCTTTTTGAATAATACATGTTAAATGTTCTTTTCTTACAAAGACGAACATTTAAATCCTTCAAAACATTATTATAAAACTACTTTTTCTAATTAAAAACGCACTTGACTCAAATGTGCTGAAGTAGTCAACTTACACAAAATCATGTAAGTCTTGTAAACATAATAGAAACCATTACATAAAATAGTTCTCTTTAATTTAGCTATAAATGTACATTTGTGCCACCTCTTAAACTGAGCGCTTCCTCCTTGGCATTGGCCCCATCTCTTTTTGAAAAATGCAAATTTATCCATTAGAGCGTCTAGAAGCCGATGTTTTTGTGCACGCATTAACTAGTACAGGTTCAAAGCAATCGTTTTATGTAATTAGCGATTTAATTTGCTGGGAATGTGCTCGTCACAAAGACATCGATTTGATTTTACGAATTTTACCATGCCACAACTTTGGATTGTGATCGTATGTTTATGTGAATTTATAATCGCTGAATCGCACTACATTGGCCGATTTTTTAAAAATAATTCGAAACATGTTGAAAAAACGTATAAAACTTAATCACCCTGTAAAATTATCCGTTAAATTTCAAAACATCCTGGTCTGACCGCCACCTCGGAAGTAGCATTGGCTCATTTAGTAATGCATCTCCTTAAGAATGTGGCGCGCGTGATTAACGGCCGTGCACATCATGTAGAGTACAGTTGACTGTCATTATGCCGAAGTCAGATATATCGAGCTAATGAAAATTTCGAAAATAAAAGTTCATGCCCTTCTCAGATTTGAGACACAAGGTTTTGATTAATTGAAAACGCATAAATGCATTTACAAACTTAAAGACAGCTACATGCAGGTTGAAAGTAATGCTGGAATCTCCTACTGGAGACCTTTAATCATCGTTTTTCACCTGTATCTTGTTATAACTAGTCATAAGTGTACATCGTATAAATCGGGTTAATCGAATATCTTTCATCACGAAATTATATGCATGATTTATGAACTTCGACATTTCGAGATTCCACTGTACATCGAAGGAGGTTGTAAAATGTGTGTGGCCTACGTTGTACTTTATGGTTATCTTCTATCCTTTTCTTAAATATCGATGATTATGTCAATACTCTTATTACGAGCTAACTTTTGATCCATATCGGTTGCGGCTTTCTTTCAAGGTAGTTATATTTGGAATTTACTGAACATGGACAATGCATATGTGATTTGTCGTGGTATGACTGAAAATAGTTGAAACTGTATAAAACTAACACATTTAAATAAATTAACAAGTTAAACGTTAAATTTTCACGCAGCTGTCTGATTTCAAACAAAGTACAAATCTCTCGCCGATATCTCTTGTATGATATACTGCTTAAGCTATTTAAAAATACAACACATGATGTATTTAAGGTACACTATTAACTTATAATGGACCCCTTTAAGTGCTACTATTGCATCGCTACAGCTGCATTGTTCCCGGTTATTATAACCCATTAAGTTGAACACCACAACTCACTGTGTCTAAAATACAGAGAATATGAACTTGACAATACAACTGGGGCCTTTGGTTATCGGACAAAGGCATATCCGAACATAATTCCGGATGACGGAGAAATCTATGTGACCGGCGACAACAAATTTGGTATATTTAGAGGGCGAAATCTAAATTTGTTAAAAGACGAAAATTAACACTCCAGTAAAGTGATTCGTTTATACCACACACAGCATGTACTGATAAGAACAAGAGGGCCTGAAAGGCCCTAAGTCGCTCAACTGAGATTCAAAAGAACTGACCTGTTCTGTGCAGCCCAAGATGTCATTTGAACAAATGTTCTAACCAACTTTCATGACTAGTCAACACCCTGTCAGCCACGTTTTTCAACAGACCAGAACCATTTTCATACACATCCAAAATATCTTTTCAACAAATATTCTGACAAAGTTTCATGAAGATTCATGAAGTCATATAAGGAAAAAATCCCCCACCCCTGGTGGTCATGTTTTTCAAGCAACTAGTACCATTTTCAAACTGGTCCAATATGTCACTTGGACAAATCTTCTGACCAAGTTTCATGATGATCGGACAATAAATGTGGCTTCTAGAGTGTTAACAAGGTTAAACTATAGCAAAATAAGGAAAAAGCCATGCCCCATTGGCGGCCATGTTTTTCCACCAACCGGAACCATTTTCGCACTCACCCAAGATATTATGGGGTAAATCGTTTGACCAAGTTTCATGAAGATCGGACAATAAATGTGGCATCTAGAGTGTTAACAATATTTTACTATAGCCATATATAGCCCTATTAGAAAAAATGCCCCGGCCCTTGGCAGTCATGTTTTTCAAGCAAACGAAACAATTTTAGAAGTCATCCAAGATATCATTGAGACCAATCTTCTGACAAAATTTCATGAAGATTGGACAATAAATGTGACCTCAAGCGCGTTAACAAGGTTTTACTAAAGCCATATATAGCCCCGCATCCTGGTGGTCATGGTTTTAAAGCAACCGAAACCATTTTCGAACTCGTCCAAGATTTTATTGGGACAAATCTTCTGACCAAGTTTAATGAAGATCGGAAAATAAATGTGGCCTCCAGAGTGTTAATAAGGTTTTACTATAGCTATATTAGGAAAAATGCCCCGCCCCCTGGCGGCCATGTTTTTCAACCAACCCGCGTCTTTTTTTAACTCTTCCAAGATATTATTGGGATGAATCGTCCGACCAAGTTTTATGAAGATCGGACCATAAATGTGGCCTCTAGAGTTTAAACAACATTTTACTATAACCATATATAGCCATATAAGGAAAAATGCCCCGCCCCTTGGCAGCCATCTTTTTCAATCAAACGTAACCATTTTCGAAGTAATCCGAGATATCATTTAGACCTATCTTCTGACCAAAGTTCATGAAGATTGGACAATAAATGTCGCCTCTGGTGTTAGCAAGGCAAATGTTGACGCCGCACGACGGACGACGAAAGACGGACAAAAGGCGATCACAAAAGCGTAGAAAAACGTACCTTCAATAAATGGAAATGGAGCGAATTAAAGATGAGAACGACGACAATGGGGACTTTTCTATATTAAACGAATGTATGTCCGAAGTTTTACAAAACTTGAAAGAAAGTGGCCATTGAAAACGTTTGACAAGTTTTGTGATTTGGTTGTTAATAAAACATTTCCATTGACTGATATAGGATATACAGAATGTTTGGATAACTGTTAGTCTACATATATAGTTAAAATTGCCAATTTAACAGTTCTGAGTAGGCAATAACGTCCACAACTCATGTCATTTTCCATGGTCTCAGCCGAATACTTGAGCATAATTTTATTTTCGTAGTCGTTATCATGACCATCTAATAATTAGTCACGGCCGTCAGCATGAGGCGTTTTTTCAAAACCCATTCGAATTTAATCGTTGATAAAAATGTTCATTTTGGATTCTGTAATTTGGAATAACCGAAGAAAAAAAATATTAAAGATTTCAATAAAATGTTTTTCATTTTTATCTTTGGTCTAAATCAGACCCATGTCGTACAAAAGACTTATATTAGAATTAAACCCCTGCTTAATAATAACTGGTATTTGTCCCTTTTTTCAGAAACATATATCGCATTGAGGAAGTTTTTATGATTGATCGTGTATTTTAATCGGATGATTTTGCTAAAATCGTGCGACCCTCCACCTCTCAGTTTTCAGTTGAGTCTAATTTAAGAACAAGAGGGTCATGATGGCCCTAGTTCGCTCACCTGAGAGGAGTCGGTTCATTCAATCTTTACCAAATGTCAAACTTGACCTAGATATTGTCCAGACAAACATCCTGGTCAAGTTTCATCATTATTTCATCTGCGAGTCATGATCAATATCCCTAAGAAGTTTCATGATCCTTGGCGTAAGCATTCTTGAGTTATCATCCAGAACCCATTTTTCTAAGTTGAGTCACCATGACCTTGACAGCCATTGTGTGAATACGTTATTTGGCACAGTGACCTTGACCATTGACCTAGTGACCTGAATCAATAGGGGTCATCTTCGAGTCATGATCAATATACCTATGAAGTTTCATGACCCTAGGCGTAAGCATTCTTGAGTTATCATCTGGAAACCATTTTTCTGTGTCGCGTCACTGCGACCTTGACCTTTGACCTAGTGACCTGAAAATCAATAGGGGTCATCTGCGAGTGATGATCATTGTACCTATAAAGTTTCATGATCCTAGGCATAAGCGTTCTTGAGATATCAACTGGAAACCATTTTACTATTTCGGGTAACCGTGACCTTGACCTAGTGACCTGAAAATCAATAGGGGTCATCTACGAGTTATGATCAATGTACCTATGAAGTTTCATGATCCTAGGCGTAAGTGTTCTTGAGTTATCATCCGGAAACCATTTTACTATTTTGAGTCACTGTCACCTTGACCTTTTACCTAGTGACCTGAAAATCAATAGGGGTCATCTGCCAGTCATGATCAATGTACCTATGAAGTTTCATGATCCTAGGCGTAAGCGTTCTTGAGTTATCATCCGGAAACCATTTTACTGTTTCGAGTCACTGTGACCTTGACCTTTGACCTAGTGACCTGAAAATCAATAGGGGTCATCTGCGAGTCATGATCAATGTACCTATGAAGTTTCATGATCCTAGGCGTAAGTGTTCTTGAGTTATCATCCGGAAACCATTTTTCTGTGTCAAGTCACCGTAACCTTTGACCTAGTGACCTGAAAATCTATAGGGGTCATCTGCAAGTCATTATCAATGTACCTATAAAGTGTCATGATCCTAGGCGTAAGCGTTCTTGAGTTGTCATCCTGAAACCATTTTACTGGTTCTAGTCACTGTGACCTTGACCTAGTGAAAATCAATAGGGGTCATCTGCGAGTAATGATCAATGTTTCATGACCCTAGGCGAAAGCGTTCTTGAGTTATCATCTGGAAACCATTCGGTGGACGGACAGATCGACATGTGCAAAACAATATACCCCCTCTTCTTCGAAGGTCCCCGTGACCTTGACCTGGTGACCTGAAAATCAATAGGGGTCATCTGCGAGTCATGATCAATGTACCCATAAAGTTTCATGATCCTAGGCATAATCGTTCTTGAGTTATCATCCGGAAACCATTCGGTGGACGGACGGACCAACCGACGTGCAAAACAATATACCCCCTCTTGTTCGAAGTGGGGCATAATCAGGGTATAGAAATGCTAAGTTATACCATGAGAAATTTGTATAATAGGATAATAATTGCAAAAGCACACCTTCATATCATAATGAAAAAACGCATTTACATTGAAAATTGTATCATTGCTTCCAACAAGTTTGTGCTTAGGGACGGACGGACAGACAGACACTGGGAATACTGTAAAGCCTCTCTATTTCTCTGCATGGAGTATTAATACTCCATGTTCAGAGGGCAGCATTATCTTCCCAAGGTGCAAGCGTGCAATCTTTAAATGAACTATCAGACCAGAAAATATGCACAGACAGATGTTTATTTTTTTTATGGAATCAATCAAGTTGTATTCACATTTATTTGGGACATTATCTACAACACATACGGAGAACACTACAAACTAATATTAAGAAAATTTTCAATCAACAGGTATTGTTATTGAAGATTGTTGTTACTGAAAGAAAAGAAGCAAACCTGACAACCACCGATTCCTTATCAGTTCAATGGGAGAAAAGCAGAAAAAACAATACCACTCTCACTTATTGACTTAATGATCAATTTAACAATTATTTTATTATGTAAAGCAAACTGTTTTATCTCTCCATGCATATAAATTTCATTATTATTTCAAAATGATAAGCAAATATGCTGTTAATTGATAAATTTTTGGGCAGAAATATCCTAATCGCATTTCAACAATTTTCAGACTACTTGCATAAACATGTGTGTGTTTACAATACAACTGCAGATATATCCAACATCAAGAGTATTTGCGAGATTGAAGTCATCTTGTTCACTATAAATGAACTTTTTCAAAATTACCATAGGGCCACACTTAAACAAGAAAATTGTACCCAACTTTGACGTTAAATAAAATGACTAACAATAGATTGAACAAAATTTTGAACCTAGTTCTAATAACTTGAAAGTCTAAGTTTAAACGCTGTTCCTTAATAGCAATAAAGCAGACTGTCTTTGTTACTTCTTGAAAGCCAAATATATGTCTAACATATAATTAATGAAATGATTCTTACACTGCATACATGATACACATCTTCATTTTATAACAAGCTCTTTCTTTATGTGCAACCTTCACGTTATAAGGAACTTAAAGCCCATGTCCACATATCCAAAACAACTCACATACACTCAGATATTCTCAATAAAACTTAACACTACCAATCAGCGTATGACTATTGAAATGTATTTGTGTACAATCTTCACATGCTTGACACACCATTACTTCAATTCAGAGTTCAACAACTTTAGTTGAAAGACTCACACCTAAAGTCCAACTTTATAAACTTCACTCAGCAATCTACCATTCTTGCTGGTCAGCAGGCATGTTTTTAATGAGACCCTGAATCTTGCCTAAGATGATTTCATTCGTGCTGACACAGTTGCCTGCCCCGTACGGAGGCTGAATAACAAGAGCATCAGCAATGGTCAAGAACTCCTCGTTGGCGCCAGTAATTTCCACCGGCAACCTGTTCTTTAGAAGCCACATCCTTACAATGTTCTGTCGTTGCTTCATTTCCTCGAATGTCAACTCTTTCTCACTCTTTGGTCGAAAAAGAGTGTCCAACTGTGACTTGTACGTCTCAATATCTTCGCTCAGTATTCTTACGGCTGAGATACAGTGGCTGGTAATGAGGTCCACCGTGGTTTTGCTGTCTTCAAAGTTCACGAGCACAAACGTTTCAGAGACTGGATCGACTGTGAAGACAAGACCAACATGTTCAACGTCATCGTCTGTGAGAATGCTCACCTAAAAAATATCAATTGATTATTTATGTATGTCATAATGAAAACATCTAAAATATATAAAATATCTTTGAACCTGAAAAGTGGGTAACTGCTTGATTAGCTTTATTGACCATTGGCAACATACAAATTTCAAACAAGGATTGAGTCCACTAATAAATGACTCCCATTTATATAACAATGGTTAGTAAGCAAAAGCATATCATGTGTGCATACTGAAAAATTAAATATCGTTAATATTTGTGGGACATTAATTTTGTTTGATTCTTTAGGATGACCAATCCACTAATATAACATTAAACTTAAGAAATTGACTGAGGCAAATTCACATTTTTTTCCATAGTCAGAATTGTATACAATTATTTACATGTCCACAAAAGTTATTTTGGACAAATTTTATTTAGATGACAATAAATAATTTTGCAGTAATAAATTTACTTAAAATCCTTAGATTCTACCTTAGAAATACAGAACAGACATAGCCAATAATGTTTTTGGATCTAGTAAATTGGTTTCATTAAGAGTCTGACAAAAGAATTACTTGTACCAAATTTTGTTTAATAAGCGTTAAATTGGAGACATTCCTTGTCACTCAATCAAGAACACTTTATTATATGATGATAAACAAAGAACAAAAGGTAAACTACTCTCACCACAAAGCAATATTTGCCGTAAAAATTATCTCCCTTAAAAATGCATTTAAAATTAAACTACTAATGTGTCACAGACAAATCCACCAGAGATTCTACAGTGAAAAAAAGCCTACTGGTTGCACTAGAAATTCCTTACAGTATTATCATCTACACATTTATATACAGCCTTGAAAGTTTTATCAAGACCCACCCAGTCATAAAAGAGGAGTTGCATACACACCGTTTCTGGGACTACATATTCCAACGCCCAGAATAAAAATAAACAAAGGGCCATGATTAATAAACAAGAGGACCTAAAAGGCCCAAAGTCGCTCACCTGAGATAACAAGATATTGGGACAAATCTCCTGACCAGGATTCATGAAGATCGGAAAATAAATCTGGCCTCTAGAGTGTTAACAAGTTTTACTATAGCCATATAAGGAAAAATGCCCCGCCCCCTGGCAGCCATGTTTTTCAACCAACTGGCATCATTTTTGAACTCATTCAAGATATTATCAGGATGAATCTTCTGACCAAGTTTCATGAAGATCGGACAGTAAATGTGGCCTCTAGAGTGTTAACAAGATTTTACTATAGCCATATAAGGAAAAATGCCCCGCCCCTTGGAAGCCATGTTTTTTAAGCAAACATAATTATTTTCGAACTCATCCAAGATATGATTGAGACCAATCTTCTGACCAAATTTCATGAAGATTGGATAATAAATGTGGCCTCTAGAGTGTTAACAAGGTTTTACTATAGCCATATAAGGAAAAATGCCCCGCCCCTGGTGGCCATGTTTTTAAAGCAACCATAACCATTTTTGAACTCATCCAAGATATCATTGGGGCAAATCTTCTGACCAAGTTTCATGATGCTCGGAAAATAAATGTGACCTCTAGAGTGTTAACAAGGTTTTACTATAGCCATATAAGGAAAAATGCCCAAACCGTGGTGGCCATGTTTTTCAACCAACCGGCATCATTTTTTAACTCGTCCAATATATTATTGGGATGAATCTTCTGACCGAGGTTCATGAAGATCGGACTATAAATGTGGCCTCTAGAGTGTTAACAAGATTTTACTATAGCCATATAAGAAAAAATGCCCCGCCCCTTGGCAGCCATGTTTTTCAAGCAAAGGTTTTCATTTTCAAACTAATCCAAGATATCATTGGGACAAATCTTCTGACCAAGTGTCATGAAGATCGGAAAATAAATGTGGCCTCTAGAGTGATAACAAGGTTTTACTATAGCCATATAAGGAAAAATGCCCCGCCCCATGGCGGCCATGTTTTTCAACGAACCGGCATAATTTTCGAACTCGTCCAAGATATTATTGGGATGAATCTTCTAACCAAGTTTCATGAAGATTGGACAATAAATGTGGCCTCTAGAGTGTTAACAAGATTTTACTATAGTCATAAAGAGCCATATTAGAAAAAATGCCCCGCCCCTTGGCAGCCATGTTTTTCAAGCAAAGGTTACCATTTTTTAACTCATCCCAGATATCATTGGGACAAATCTTCTGACCAAGTTTCATGAAGATCGGAAAATAAATGTGGCCTCTAGAGTGTTAACAATGTTTTACTATAGCCATATAAGGAAAAATGCCCCGCCCCCATAGTGGCCATGTTTTTCAACCAACCGGCATCATTTTTTAACTCGTCCAATATATTATTGGGATGAATCTTCTAACCGAGTTTCATGAAGATCGGACTATAAATGTGGCCTCTAGAGTGTTAACAAGATTTTACTATAGCCATATAAGGAAAAATGCCCCGCCCCTTGGCAGCCATGTTTTTCAAGCAAAAGTTTCCATTTTCAAACTCATCCAAGATATCATTGGGACAAATCTTCTGACCAAGTGTCATGAAGATCGGAAAATAAATGTTGCCTCTAGAGTGTTAACAAGGTTTTACTATAGCCATATTAGGAAAAATGCCCCGCCCCATGGCGGCCATGTTTTTCAACGAACCGGCATAATTTTCAAACTCGTCCAAGATATTATTGGGATGAATCTTCTGACCAAGTTTCATGAAGAATGGACAATAAATGTGGCCTCTAGAGTGTTAACAAGATTTTACTATAGCCATATATAGCCATATAAGGAAAAATGCCCCGCCCCTTGGCAGCCATGTTTTTCAAGCAAAGGTTACCATTTTTAAACACATCCAAGATATCATTGGGACAAATCTTCTGAGCAAGTTTCATAAAGATCGGAAAATAAATGTGGCCTCTAGAGTGTTAACAAGGTTTTTCTATAGCCATATAAGGAAAAATGCCCCGCCCCCTGGCGGCCATGTTTTTTAACCAACTGGCATCATTTTCGAACTTGTCCAAGATATTATTGGGATAAATCTTCTGACCAAGTTTCATGAAGATCAGACAATAAATGTGGCCTCTAGAGTGTTAACAAGATTTTACTATAGCCATATATAGCCATATAAGAAAAAATGCCCCGCCTTGGCAGCCATGTTTTTCATGCAAACGTAACCATTTTCGAACTCATCCAAGATATCATTGAGACCAATCTTCTCACCAAATTTCATGAAGATTGGACAAATGTGACCTCTAGAGAGTTAACAAGGCAAATGTTGACGGTGCACAACAGACATCGGACGACGGACAAAAGGCGATAACAAAAGCTCACCATGAGCACGTTGTGCTCAGGTGAGCTTAAAACTGATCAGTGCAAAAATTTCATTCTTGACCATCATCATTTCATCAGGTTCATTCGGACAGCTTTCAAAGTTTGAGGGAAATATACAAACAGAATTGTCTTTTTATGATTATAGAAATGATGAACCATCCTGTAAATTATACCTTTTTATACACATACTGCATCCAATCATCTGGGTCTTTGGTAAATATGGGGTGTAGCTCTTCCATTTCACGATAGATGTCTTTGATTCAGTGGATGTTATGCTGTCTTAAAAACACCTAGTTTGTTAATAAATAATTAACAGATTCTGTAATAAACAGTTTAACTTGATAACACAAAAATTATGCAGCAGGACCAATGTCTACTGATGCATTGGCGTTTCAACTTGCTCTTGGAAAGGCTGGAGTGATTTGTATTTTTGGATCAAATGAGTTTTCTGCGTCAGCTGTTTTTGTAAGATTTCGATCTGTTTTCTCTGATCTTGACGACTGTATTGTATTCCAGGCATCTTTTCAACACATTCTCGGGCTTTCAGAAGCTGGTTCCGAAAATCTATGATCTTTTGGTTAACGTCTCTGGAGTCCCTATCGATGCTGTGAATAAAATATTTACAGTATAATTTTTTTATAACTATATAAATGTGTGTAAAAGTCTAAAAGAAGCTTCAGTGAAGTATATTTCAAAGGACTTTTTCAGGCCAAATTCTTGTACATGTAATTGTTAAGATAACAAGAGCTGTCAGAGGACAGCGCGCTCGACTATCAAGTGCTTGACAGTATAACGCAAGCCATCATGGAGAGGGGGTTATAATGTGGGTGTGTGGTCATTTAATAGATGATCTTTCAAAAAAAAGAAAAAAAAGAAATTATTTATTTATTTTTTTTGGTGGGGTGGGGGGTGGGGGGGGATTCTGGGGTGAGGCGTGGGGGAATGTATGGGTGGAGTCCATTGTGGTATGTCAGGTAAGTGCTGTTTTGTCAAAGTATGAATCAAATCTGATCTTCAATAAAGAAGTTATGGCAATTTAAGCAAAATTTATTAATCTGACCTTGAGAGTCAAGGTCATTCAAAGGTCAAGGTCAAATTCAACTTGCCAGGTACAGTAACATCATGATAGTAAGAAAGTATTTGAAGTTTGAAAGCAATAGCCTTGATACTTTAGAAGTAAAGTGGATCTAAACACATAATTTAACAAAAAAATCAAAGTTACAAAGACAAAAAAGGGCCATAATTCTTACAAAATGCTTGATACAGTTATCTGCTCTTGTTTATAGATTGGGGTCATGTTGGTTAAGAAGTTTGCAAGATATGAAAGCAATATGTCAAGGGTCAGGGACATTGAAAATATTTGAGGTGGTACGCAAAATTGATAACTCTAAGTGGAAAAAGGGCCATAATTCTTACAAAATGCTTGATACAGTTGTCTGCTCTTGTTTATAGGTTGGGGTCATGTTGGTTAAGAAGTATGCAAAATATTAAAGCAATATGTCAAGGGACATAGGAATTATTTGGGGTGGTACGCAAACTTTAACATACAGTTATCAATAATATGCATATTCTAAGTGGAAAAAGGGCCATAATTATAACAAAATGCTTGATACAGTTGTCTGCTCTTGTTTATAGGTTTGGGTCATGTTGGTAAAGAAGTATGCCAAATATTAAAGCAATTTGTCAAGGGACATAGGAAATATTTGGGGTGGTACGCAAACTTTAACATAGAGTTATCAATAATATGCATATTCTAAGTGGAAAAAGGGCCATAATTATTACAAAATGCTTGATACAGTTGTCTGCTCTTGTTTATAGGTTGGGGTCATGTTGGTAAAGAAGTATGCCAAATATGAAAGCAATATGTCAAGGGACATAGGAAATATTTGGGGTGGTACGCAAACTTTAACATTTGCACGCTAACGCGAACACTATCGCCGACGCCGGGGTGAGTAGGATAGCTCCACTATATATATTTCATATATAATAGTCAAGCTAAAAATCAGGATATTTCATCAAAATTGTGAGGACATTTGACCTCGTGATATTACGACACAAAAAATATTTCACTTCATTTCGAATTTTAGGTAATGCATAATTACCACAAACAACATCCAGTTTTAACAGCAATTCTCAACAGGAATAAAGTTAATTTGTTAAAAAATGTCCAAAACACAAACATGGTCATTTTTTGGAAGTAAACCCCGCAAGAACACTAAGCGCTAGTCATTATAAAATTAAGTATCGGATGTGTTTTTATTTGACATCAAAACTGGGGTATTTCCACTGAATAAGGGCAAATCAGGTAATCATAAATGCATGGGGCACTGTTCTTATTAAGCTATTTAATTACAACGAAATGCATTATGTTATCTAAAAACTGGTTAAAATAGTGCACTCCCTTGCCAAAAATTAAAGAAAAGCTTAATGGGCAGTCAGTCTAAAAAATCAGCTATTAAACACTTTTTTGTTGTGTAAGCACTACATTTTCCAAATATCTAACTAGTGAAAAAAGGCATGGTACATAAACTGCATGTTGTTATAAAACAAGAGATGTGTTCGTCAGAAACACAATGCCCTCTATTGCGCCGCTTTAAAAAAAATAAAAATAAAATTATGACCTTTGACCTTGAAGGATGACCTTGACCTTGAACTTCCACCACTCAAAATGTGCAGCTTCATGAGAACGCCGCTTTGATTTTTTTTTTTTTTTTTTGTGACCTTTGACCTTGAAGGATGACCTTGACCTTCAACTTCCACCACTCAAAATGTGCAGCTTCATGAGATACACATGCACGCCAAATATCAAGTATCTATCTTCAATAATGCAAAAGTTTTGGCCAACGTTAAAGTTTTTTTTTCCGACGGACGGACAGATAGTCCATATAAACGGACTTACAGAGCCTTTGATAATTTTTGCTATGGCGGCTCTGGGAGTCCATATTCACTCGTTCATAAAGACAAGAGCAAATCTGCGCACAGATTTTGTGTGCATAACTAAACAGACGCTGTCGAGACAAATTGAGGAAAATAATGAATAAACTTCATAAACATGTTAAATTTACCTGAATGGAAACCTACCGATGTTATCCTTTGCATGCACCCTATAAAAACACGACGATGTTTCAACACACTTTTCTCGCTGACATGTTTATGTTTAAATTTGAATCAGTGTATTCTGTATTGAATACCACATCGTTATCGACTTTAATAGGCTCCAACACATAACCCGATGTGCAAAATATTGGTGTACTGCGACCTAACAAATATAAGGTCAATTTTCCAATTTGGCGGATACAGCGTACGAAAGAAAAACTAAGTCAATAAAAAAGAATTATTTCTTGCTTTAATGGTACCAGTTGGATGAGTTTGTGGTTTAGACAAGTAAACTTTAATAAGTTCTTGCAGTTTCAGTGTTCCTTAACCCTTGCATTGTTGATAACATTTTGCACCCATGGACAAGAGAGAGCGCATTGCAACTCTCAGCAGCCCATTGGGGTATAAAGCTGAGAGTTGTATAGACGAGTTAATTGTTATTGTTTACATTCGGGATTTTCCGCGCATGCGCACTGACTGGTTGGCAAAAACACTGGTTACAGTCACGTAAAACATGTATAAAGGGCTTTTGTTTAGTCAATTAAACGATAAAAAATCCGAAATAAACATTACAAGTCTTAAACAATAGTGCAAATATATCATATTTAGTACTAATAAATGTATCATCATATATATAATTTCCTCTTTATAAAAATACAAATTAGTTATTAGTATCAGAGTAAACGTGGTCGGAAGACTAAATACTGACAATACCACACAACAAAACAATACATTAGCCGTATTCTTTTTTATAGTAAGACTTTAAAAAATGATATTTCAAAACTTATAAAACATATATTAATTTGATTATAACTATAAACGGTGTGGATATTGTTATTGCTCATCAGCGACCGAAAGTGTATTATAAGAGGCGCATTTAATCAATTATAAAACAAAGCCATAAAAAACGGAATACATTAACAATCGTTAAATGTTGTTGTAATTTTCTTTTCCATAGAATGAATTTTCGTTTCGTTTCCATTGAATAACAATATTAATACATTTTAATATACAAATGAAAATAAAACCTGCATCTTGTGCAAATTGAACTGTCTTTGCATGTATATTGAAATCTCTTAACAAGTAATAAGGAGTGATACATTTAACAATCTAGCATTTTATGATAAATATATGTATTTATTTAATTTATTTTACGCAAATACTGTTTATCCATTGTGATTGCTTGTTTTCATGATGGTGTTACGTGCAATGCAAGAACGTATAATCTTTACACTAAATTGACGAGTTTACATTTGCCGGTACCCGCGGTAAATACATCAATTGTGTAGCAGTAATATTGAACAATATTTTAACTTTAAAGACATAAAGCACTGTATTATTATGATTAAACTGGCTAACAAATAAATACACATGTTCCTGTTAATCCGTTTCGGACAAATATCTTCTTTTTTTAATATGTTAAATTATTTATTAAAGCAAATGTTACGTATTTTGGCTTTAATATTTGGCTTGCTCAATATGACTACTCAATATGCCAAGAGATGACATGGAAGTATCATAAAGTCTGCCACATGTGGTCTATGCAAGGACCCAATTAAAGTATAGGTCCCTATGTTTATGACGCCGGCATGTTTTCTGTGTAATTGTCTGGGCAGTCTCCGATCATAACGAGATAATATGCTTGTGACGAACAACGGTTCAATTAAACACCAGGTTAGAAATGCTGAAACAAGTGTCAAAATTGGTGTGCACAATTAAATAAAACAATTAGATTTATGAATGTATTTGTTGTGTAACAAGGTAAGTTTGTACAGATATATTAAGATTAAAATCAGTTACTATATGTTGCGAACAAAAAGCGATCTACTTGTTGTTTGTTTCCATCCTTATTTGTGTTCTTTCATTAAATTTAATTTATTCTAAACGAATTTACATTTCTGAAATTTTGTATCTAAAATGGACGTGAAAATGCGGTTAGTAGAGATTTTTGTGGTAACCACATACCGAGCTCGTAGATAGTGTACGTTCCACTCCAGAGCTCGTTTTTAGTAAAAACAAATAAGAACAACAATATAATCGTTCAAAAAAAATGAATTTCCACGCATGCTTATGTTTTATTCAGACATAAATAGTAAAATTATATTTGATACAGTTCATGATTATCAGTAAAAACGATGATAATGTCAACCTTCTCTATATGCGCTTATATGAATTCCACCTCTTTTTGCCAACCAGTGGGCGGAGTCTTAACTTTGCAAGTGCGTGTGACGTCACGCGTTAACTCGTCTATTATTGCAACTAACGGACAGACTGACATACACACCGACATGCTGACTGACGTAGAGTTCAACTGCTATATGCCACCCTACCGGGGGGCATAAAAATGGTTTAGGAAACCTTAAATTGGGAGCTTAAGTCAGTCATGGTGAAAAATATAGCATTTCTATCCGTAATATTGTCCCTCTTAATGAATACAAACAAACTTTGGAAGTTAATAAATTCAAAAACACGCGTGTGTTATATGTCAATCTATAGTTAAATGTGTATTTTTGTACATACAACGAAAACTGCATTTAAATCTGATTGTATACTGGCTAGACTTAGCTCACTGTAGTAATCTAAAGACTGGATCATGTTTAATGCTTTTCATATTTCAGTCATTCTGAATGGTTTGTTCATAGCTGCGAATTTCAAAAACCAAGTTCACGAAATTATTCCGATATTAAAAAAATAACGAAGTGTCGCGAAATTATATTGTAAAAGACTAAACAGGTGGTTTATTAACCTGTTTGATTACGATTTGACAATCATATTTCTCGTTACATACCTTTTAATTATGTCGTAAATGTAAGGAAGAAAATTTAGTTCATTATCTGCTACATTTGCCATCGTAGCATCGTTTGTCTTTATAAATATTTCGAGTTTAAGGTTACTTGCCACTAAATGTATATAATACCACCAAAGGTTAAAAACTACCACACCTTAAACAGCATTACACAATGTGAACCATATTACCGTATTGTAAGCCACATTAATATGGAAACGCTCAACGAGTCATATGGCATTGTATTTTTGCCATTAAACATATGGTCCGCAAATCTGCCCGTATGGAATGTGGTCCGTAAGGTCCTTATCCCTTATTTTCATAGTATCGGCCCTCCTCCTAGTATATCGTGACTTAAAGGGGCCTTTTCACAAATGTTGGCATGTATTGAAGTTTGCAATTAATTTTTTAAAATCTCCAGTAAAAAAAAAACAAGAATACAATTTAAAAAAAGTAAACCTCAACTGGGCTCGAACCACTGACCCCTGGAGTCCTGGATGTAAAAGTTGTCCGCTTAGACCACTCGGCCATCCGTGCTCATGATATGAGGTACTGTATTTTTCACTTTATATAAGTAATCCTCGTAGTTTCAAAAAATAAAACGAAAACAACAGAACTTTCCAAATTGTTCAATCGTTTCGCGTTGCAACGCTTTATAATTTTCATGTTTTTAAATTGTCAAAAGATGCATATAATGGATATTTTAAAGCATGGTTAATGTTCAGTATTACTGTTTCCTCACAAATATCATAACTGAAACGAAAATGTGCAAATCTGAAACAACTTTTTTTATTTTTTTCAATTCACCAAAACGTGAAAGGCCCCTTTAAGCGAAAAATCCTCAAGATGTGCTAAAAAGTTAATGTTTTTTTTCGATTTATAGAAGTTGTAATTTATTATGTGGTTATCGATGACTATTACGACGGCTATACCATTTTAGTCAGGGACGTACGGCTGACTAGAGTCTGAGTCTGGCAACAAACTCTAGTAGATCAATGTTGTGTCGTAAGACGATTTACTTAATGCTCATTTCCTTGTGGAACATGGTTTAAGCGTATCAATAATGTTCTCTAAGTCGATTTGTGTTTTAGTCTTTTCAACAAATCATTATAAAGAGAATCAGCCAGGTTTTGATAATTATCATTTATTCAAATATGTAAATTGGTGTAACATTACATAAGTGTAAATTTGAGTTCCAACAGGGTTCTCTGTTTAAAGATAAGTTTAAAATAGTTATTGAACTAGTCTGAGAAATACAATTAAAAATTGTGTACTTTATTTAGTTGTCACTAAACGATTATGAATGCGTAAGATCGCTTGAAAACGATATATTTCTACCGTTATTACAATAATGATTAACACTTTTACAGTTCCTATTTTTCCTATTCTTTAAGAGTTCAACGGTGATGTTGGTGTAAGTTACTGCGCCTAAAACCTCCTTGTGAACTATTTGGATGCTGCAATTGTGTTTGCAGCAAATACAAACCCTACAGCATCGCTTCATTGCAAAAATAACATACAATTTTGATAAGTAAATGTGTAAACATGCTCAGTCTCTTACTCCGAACATCGTGTGGTTTACTTCGCTGTCAAAGATTTCTTCATACTCGGAAACAAACATTATTATTTTTATAAAATTAGTGTATATGTTAAAAAATATAACGACGGTAAACAGTAAAGCGATCGCTAAGTTCAATTTTAGCTATAGGCGCCTGTTTCATGCTAGTTGCATTGTTTTATTTCGGTAATTTCATCCATTTTAGTCATTAATGCGCGTAAATGTGCATTTGGTGATATTTGCTCTAATTAAAGAAACACAAAATTATATGTACGGTACGTACATTATATAAAAATGTGTCGTCCCAAAGTACGCGTTTAACAAACATGCAGTTTGATTCCTATTCATTACGTCATAGCAAATTGTCTAGCTAAGTAAATCATTTCAAGAATTAAAGTATTACGTTTAGACACGTTGAACTGTACAGATCAGGGTAGAACATAAAGCAAACCTTCAAACCGTGTCGAAGAAAGCAGGTTGATCTAACAACTATTTCTATTGTTTCGTTAAGATCGATCTTTGATCTTATTATTACAACTATTTGATGTTACAAGAGAGATGAATACTGCGATGTTTTAGCCGCTCTTGGCTTAACCGCGGTAGCTGATACTTCCGTTACTCTTGACTCACGCGACCGACACACGTGGCGCTACGATGACGTCTACTAGCTAACTGGCGACATTGCCAAAACTAGATTTCTAATCCGCTAAGTTATAAGTCCACTTCCGCTTTCACCGGATGGGACTAAAGGTGTACACTCAGCCCGTCATGTCTGTCTGTCCATGCGTCCTAAGAATGTGTTTCCGAGATTTCTAAAAAAGTACTGAATAAACTTAAATGAATTAAAGTGAATTTACAGGGGGCATTATGTGGATTATGTCAAACACTTTTAAACACAATATTTAAAAAGAAATACTAGTATAACTGTTACTAAAACTAGACAAAAATAACATTTTTTTTGCCACAGCATAAGAAATTAACATGTAATTAGCTATAACATTCATCAAGGTTCTCCATATGTTATTCTTTGTTCATCCAAACGTCTGTCTTTCCGTCCATACAGCCTTTAAATAACTAGAAAAGTACCTATCATGAGGCTCGATCCTGCAATTTTTAAAAAGTACTGAAGATTCCATTATAAAACTTGGCGCAGTTAAAAATGACCAAATGAGTAGTATGAAAAACCTTTCGCTTTCCAACGGCGGTCATAGTTAAGGTCACTGTCATTAAAACATGGAACAATATTGTAATTACTGAAAAACTTCGCAAGAAATTTTTGAAACTTGGTATAACATTTGGCTGCATGTACCTTTTGTATGTCTGTCAACCCATTCCCATGATCACCCGCAAGTCTACCTGTCCATCCGCATAAAAATGAAATAACTCATATGCACTTAGAACTACAATACGATCGTGTCAATGTAATTTGGAATGCATATTACAAGTGATGCGTTGTCTCTGCGTCTCCTTTCATTTGTAAAAGTGTCAAATGTCAGATGGCGGTTAATAAAATAAAATACCATGGAGTAACGTTACTTCTCAAACGGTTTATTAATAAGAAATAACCACTAAAATTGATATACGCATGAATAACAATGTGACGGCTACATTCAATGTTTTCCTCACAGGTAAATTGTCTGGTGAATGTAAAAACAAAACAAATATGACGCAAGTTCTGGGTAAACATGTCTTAATGTATCTGCTCAAAGTGTCGTCAAAGCTTCGCCTGTGCAGTCCGCACAGGCTAATCGGGGACGAAACTTCCCGCTTTTGAGGATATTTTCGTGTACATGAAGACTCTTCTTAAGTGTTTCACCTGATAAGCCTGTGTGATAAATGAAGAGCGGATTTCATTATAAAGCATTTACATGGTCCAAAAAGTGCAGAAGGTAAAGAACATGTTTTAATTGATAGGGGTTTCACCCGACCGGTAGGGGACTCCTGCATTGCGAGCAATAGATCCATAAGAGCTGTAATTTATCTCATCTCTTGAAATGCCTATATAACTTGAAAAATGTATAACATTAACTATAATGATTAAAATATAAAGTCCCACGGCATATACTTTGTGCTTGAAAACAAGCATAAATGATTATTTGATGCACAATTTATTAACAAATAACATTATCGCAGACAAATACATTGCATAATGGTCGCGAGGATTGACTTGCCATGTGTCCCCGTGTTCATTCATCAAAATTACTAATACAAAATTATTCATGAGTCGTCTGTTTGCGTTTAAAACAATATGGAAATTATTAGGATCGTGTAACACTTTTTTCAATGTACAACCTCTACGAACTATTCGAATGAAAGACATCAGAGACAGCGCCTTCTGGCACACCACACATTCGTGATAATAAATAAGCCTCGCTCTGGGAAAACGGGTCTTAATGTTTGTGCGTAAAGAACCGTCCCAGATTAGCCTGTCAGGGACGACACTTTTTGCTTTTAAGGAAATTTGCGTTTATAAGAAATGCCTTCTTAGCAAAATTCCAGTTAAGATGGAAAGTTTCGTCACTGATGAGCATGTGCAGTCCGCACAGGCTAATCTGGGACGACACCTTATGCACAATTTAACCCATAGCAAGGCTCGTATCAATAGAACGATGGTTGAAGTTTTAACCGTAATAATTCTTCAAACATTAACAAAGCACCGCACAAATCACTTGGGCTAACCCTAGATCAAAACTAATTCAAATCTTTCGATCGTTGTGAGACGGACATGTGGCGTTAACTCGTCAGAAGGCCGCCTTCTACAGGTAAATTGACTCCGTGAATCATGGACGCCTGGTCACTCAGTAAAAACACGATGGCATCGACAATTTCCGAAACCTCTACAATCAATACAATTCAAATAGATAAAACAATATTTTTAAGATGTACATATACATGTGCAAGTTCGTACTTTAATGTAACTCATGGTTAACTTAAATTAAACATTATTTCTCTTATTGAAAGGAGGATACGTTATAAAATTACCGCAAGTGTAATCGACTATCAAATAACTTATTTCTATACATTATGTTGTAATCGTCACAGTCTTGCATACATAACTTATTATACCAAAACTAAAAATAATCAATAGTTCCCTGAGAATCAATTATGTAACAAATGGTACAACACAATGGTGCCTTACCGAGAAAACGTCCCATTGGTATTCGGGCCAGCATAGGGTCCGCTTTTGCCGGGTCGCTCCATGCCATTCGACCAAGCTCCGTGAGGGCAACAGTGGGATTCACCGAGTTCACACGAATCTGTAAAACCAACGATGATTTGTTAAACTGGGAAAATAGACCCTCGTGAGTTTGAGTCCCAGCCTGGCACCATAACATGGAGGCAAATAATATCAATGCGGCATAGTAATGTAATCGTTGTTTTTCGAAACTCACCGAAACCCGTTTTTTTGTCGCAAATTTACATGTGGTACACTCAAAAGTGACCTATAAATTATGCATCGTTTATAAAATTAACATGACCTCCAATCTTCTAGTCCATTTGTGAATATTCATGTGACACAAATTCACATTACAGTAGAACTTGGTTTGTACTGAGTAATTAATTGAGTTCCGAATAAGGTCAATTGAAAATCTGGTTAAAGTCGTCCAATGCATAAACAATCCTTGTACAGCTCTTCGACATAAACATAAAACTGACGTGAATTTTTCGTGAATGTATAAAATATTTTCAACACTGGAATCTTATTTAATAAATAAAAGAACGTCGGACAAACTGACGGTTACGTTGAAATTCATCTTGTGATACATGTGAACAAATGAACCCAATAGTGAATATAAATAAGCTTCGCTCTGCGAAAACGGGGCTGACTGCATGTGCGTCTCTTCCAAACGAAAATAGTAAGAGAGTGTCGTCCCTGATAAGCATAAGCAGACTGCAGACTTATATGGAACGACGATTTAGGCACATGCATTACGCCCAGTTTTCTCAGAGCGAGGCTCATGTGTTAATTTTGGCGACACATACCTTATGTTTCCCGAGTTCGAGCGCCATTACGTGCGTCAGCTTGTCGACGGCGGCCTTTGACGCGCAGTACACGGCGTGTTCCTCGAGTCCGCGCATGGAGGCCGTACTCGAGACGTTCACGATGGCACCCCCACACTTCCGGTCCACCATGCCGGCGGCGACAACCTGCGAAAGGGAGATAAGTGTTCGATTGTGGCGCGAATGTTTTCTAACTCTTTACGCATCGGTCTCTCTTGAAATGTTGTATAAACGGTTTGGAATTAATTAACTAATATGACGCGCGTATCAATTTCCTTATGACATATATAACGTAACAATATAAATGATCCTTTGTTAACATATACAAGTGAATAAGATTTAGTTTATCTTTATAATTATCTCGCATATTCTAATGAACAAGCTATTCATAAACGCAAATATCCAGAAGGCAACAGTCTGAAGAAACATCTGTAAATATCGTACTAATGCTTTGTTCAAGCAGTTTTAAAACAGATAATTACCATTCATGTGCAAAGAACGTTTTTAATGGAGTAACCATGGTAACGAAGTGTCTTTCCAAAGGCGATAACCATGGTACAGGATAATAAGAGACCATCAAAATTTGATCTTCAGAGAGAGCGCTTTGTCCACAAGCTTTTGTATTCTTGGGATTCCTTTTCCGAAGCATCTCAATATGTTATGTATCAATGTGAATATTTACCTGAGCAACGTTGAATACCGCCTTGAAGTTAACGTTCATTATACTGAAATATAGAACAACAATGTGGGAACAACTGACGCGTGGGCTGGGAGAAAGAACGAAGAAACAGACGGACATACGAAAGAACAGGGGATCTAATGAGTGGTACATAAATGAATAACGACGAAAAGGAAGAATGATCGCTTGCGGTAAATTGCTGAAATAAATCAACTGGACGTTTCAATTTTCAATCAAGCAATCAGTGATTCGTCTCTTACATTTCATTTTCATAGGATATGAAAAAAACGCAGAGTCACAATAGTATGTAGTGATTCAGTGCTAACTTTGAAACAACTTGTATTTTTCCTCAAAACATATTCATATATTCCAATTATACAACGCAACAATTTAAACAAAAACAGCGTGTTACCAATCCAAATCTTCCTTTTTCACATCAAGGAACCTGTCCAGCTTGTTAACTCCGGCGTTGTTGACCAGAAAATCCACGGCGCCGATTTCTTGCACTTTCCGGCGGGTGCAATCCCAATCTTGTAGTTCACACTGCACTATTTCTATCGATGGAATCTACAGAAACCACATAATGCCATTGTAATAGTGTACATAATACGAACTGCACTTACAGTATTGTTTGTGTTAATCCAAGCTCAAATCATCAAACCATGCATGTCATAAACCAATTATTACTTACATTGCAATATTTCTTGGGATGGATTATGAAAAATTCTAAATCAATCATGTAGAGTAAATGGTATCTATTCAAGTTTCTATGGAGTTATCTCTGTGACTCATTGCTGGTAAAGTACAGGAAAATCTTACGGAAGCATCATTTATGTTCCGAACTTATGCTTTAAATAAACGTACATTGTACATGCATTTAGATTTACTCAAAGATGATGTAGTACCTCAAATTTGAGAGAGTCCAGGTCTTCTTGGGTCCTGCTTAGTGCGACCACGTGTGTACCAAGCTGTGCAAGTCTTTTTGCAGTTTCGCGGCCGATTCCTGAGAAAAGAAATACATAAACAAGAGCTGTCTCCATAGGATGACATATGCCCCCGATAAACGCTTTGATAGAAATTATGAGCATTTTTCGAAACCTAACGCATTTTTCGAAACCTAAACGCGGACCCTAAGTTCAGGGTCAAGGTCAAAGGGGTCACAATTTGTGTGCGTATGGAAAGGCCTTGTCCATATACACATGCAAACCAAATATGAATGTTACATCTGAAGCGACATAGAAGTTATGAGCATTTTTCGAAACCTAAACGCAAAGTGTGACGGGCAGACGGACGGAAAACCGGACGGACAGTGCGATCACTATATGCTCTCCTTCGGTGCTATAACAATCTAAACATGATCTAGTTTGTACGGGTCTCATTCAGGCCAACGTTTTGTTCGTATGCGACTTATTTCCAGCACCAGTTATACCTGTATTTTGCATGCGTGCATGTGTACGTTTTACAAAAATAATTTACAATACATAAATGCAAAAGATCCCATTTATGCAGAAAGCCATTCCGACAGTATTGACACCACTTAAAACAACTATGGTAACGCACATACAAGTATGACATTTGCCAATTATACACTAATTAACTGTTAAATCATTTAACAAAGTTGATGACGACTTAAAAATCAATCACTCAAAATAATGTGCATATATCGGAGTTTATTGTAAAGCTATGCAGGAAATCGCTCACTAGTTTTTAAATATAACACTTTTCATGCAGCCTGGTACCAAAGCATAAAGGAATCTGTGAAAAGTGTAACAGCAACAAAAATAGTTGTCCAATGGTGCAAGAATGAAAATTGTAAGTGAAGTGTAATTCAGAAGATAACGCACACCACATTGCAGTCCGAGATCCATTCAAACATAAATTTGTATCAAATCAGACATATTTTGCACACGCTGTATTGGATGTCTCAGTAATGCAAAGTAATTGTCAATGATTTACATAATGGTCATAATAAAATCCCAGACACATTGTACATGGATCTACCGGTACTTCGATGTACCGCTATATATTGATGCATGCTTTGACTATGTCAAAATGTATTAATTCTTATACAAAGATTGAGCTTGAAATTCGAGGATACATCATTTACGTACTACATAGTTGACATCAATTGAACACTATTGAACGTCAACAAAATAATAGGCTAAGGCCATTAAGGGGGCGTGGCTTGCGCGCAATGCATTTACATATATAATAATATTACTAAAGCACAACTTATTTTATTGCTAAATATAGTAATGTATTTATTTAATACTCATGATATCCATCGGTTAAACCTTTGCCAGCTCCCGTTACAAGTGCCTTTTTTCCTTGAAACTGTTTATTATCCATTCTTCGAGCTAAATTTTGACCACAAATAATACTTCTCTCCCTTGGGGTTTTCCCTTGAACGTTCTTGTAGGTCACAATATACCAAAAGATTTCCCTATAGCCAACAACTTCAACGAAAAATAAAGTCAAACTTTTGAGCGTAGACACCCTCATAACCTTTTCTTAAAAAGGATTCCGAGCCAAATTGATTTAAACAATAAAAAAGATAGGTCATGCAGTATGTAAGAAAGAACTCGACGCGAATCAACGGTCACTGTTTTAAGGCCATCTTTTTACCGGCTTAACTCCAGGTGATGATGGTTTCCCGCCATCTGTCAAAGTCTGTAGTATGGTTGTTACTGGTTGAGTCGTGGGTTCTGTTTGATTCGTGGGTATAGAAATCGCGTAAAATCTCGCGATAGAACGTTCGCACAAGATGCAGTTCGTTACGGAAAAATGTTTTGACACGGTCACCATTTTTTCCGGTCAAAAATGCGTCAAAAACAAGTAAATAGTGTAATTCATCATAACTTGATAGGTCCTGAAGTATTTCCTCATTTATGTATTGTTCATACAGTGTTTCAAAGTAACACAACATTGTTTATTTATGAGTATTTACCATGCTACATCGTCTGTTGACATTTTTTCACAAGAAATTAACCTGTCCTGCAAGGTCAGTTTCAAGGCTATTTATAGTATGCAAATCTTGAAATTCTGGCAGCCAATCAGAACCCACGAATCAACCAGAAGCTTATTTTCATGATGGTAGTTTGACACTATCAACACAGTCGATTATTTTGATGTTTAAAGACGATAAACATTTGGAAAAAAGCAACACATCTTAAAGAAGAAAGGTTAATAATTATTTTAATTATGATTCATGGTCATATATTTATAAAATATTTGTGATGTACAGTTAAGTCCGGTAATCTTGCGCGTCCGGTAATCTTGCGCACTTCGCATTTGCGAATCTCGCAGACGACGAATGGTTTTCTTTAGTGATGAAAGATGGCATTTCACATTTTAAAGAATTAACGGATTTAAAAGTTACGTATTCCATGCCAAATTAATTTCGATCATTTCATTTAAACACCGGTTGCGTCATCCCTATACATCGTAAACACTGGCCTCCTTACGAAAAATTCAAAATGAATCACAAATTCCCTGCAGTCTTTAGCGTTTTCATACTTTAAATTATGAATTCATAAATCCAACGTGTAATTTATTATTCCATTGCACAATATCCGATCAGTTTTGGTATTTTTTGCCATAAAAATATATCGCATCAGACGACATAGTCATCATTTACCGCGATTCTGTCAAACCATTTTGGTATGATCTCCGCATGCGCAATGGCCTAGTTTTTATATTTTCTGTAAACTATGGAAGCATGATCGTGGTATCAAACCTGTTATGCATTTTTTTCACGCATACCGGTACTTTTTTTATTAATTGTACACTATTATTAGTGACTATATTATTTATTGATTTGTAGTGAACAAAAACTGCACTAGAAATCCACATGTAATTTCAATGGTTTTACAAACTGATTTTAAAAATATTTTTATGGAATGTTTTTTGTCAATAATTGGACACCATACAATTTTGGAAATTTTGCCTAAATGAGGTCATTATACAAAGTGCGCAAGATTACCGGACACTCTGATAGTTTGAAAATGAGGTGAGTCATGTTTGTTTTGAAATCAAATCGGACAGTTCTTCACTGAATTAACTAGATATTTTTGTGTTAATAAGCACATGAACTTATTATTTTTATAATAAATTTAGATATTTTGTTGCCAATTTATAAAAGAACGTGTTTTTTTAAAACCAATTGATCCTTAACTGCGCAAGATTACCGGACAGCATCGTAACAACTTTATGAAAATTACCCACGACTCAACCAGACTATAGCATATACAACAATGTTTTCTCTACCACATTCACACAGAAATATCCAAAAATAAAGTCATGGCAAGTGCCCATAGTGAGAATTGTGTCTTAAAATAAATGACGTTCCATTTTTAGAGGGTATAGCACCACAAGTATTTAGTATACTGTAACCTGTATTTTGAAGGTTCGTATGTCTACTGCCCGAGGATCACACTGTTACAACGGATGCTATTGGTTCCTCTCCCAGGCGTGTAACCAACGATTGGCTTTTTAACATTTTATGTCGTTTACTCGTAGAGTAGGGACAAGTTGTGTCAACAAACTGAAAATAAGTCATGCCACAAACTCTTGTTTAACATGCTGCTGAAACCCTTCTTAACCAAAACTAAGATCGGTAAGAAGAATGTGAAGATCAATCGTGGTGTGTGTAAATATATAGCTAGCGTATATTCTTTTTAAATTGTTTATTTTCATCTGTTATTGTAAAGTGAAAAATCCCCTTCGATGGCTTCATGTCCTTATTTCACTACAATTCCAAACTTTATGATCTTTCTTCAACATGTTTCTACTGAAAACTTGTATTAAATGATTGGAACTATTTATCATTTTGCGTTTTTAGTATGATTATACAGTCAAGTTACCATTACCGGATCATTACCCATAGCGGATCATTTTGATGTTCAAGACTGTGTATCGCGATAAATAGTTGACATTTTTAGATGATATTTTGCACACAGCATCTTCAAAGCTTGTTCTTAAAACGTTTTGATTGAGTCGTAATCGGAGTAAATCTGTGTCAAACATTTCGGCATGTTTTGCTGACATGTAGATACAACTTTGTTTACTTCCGTGAATCCGTCTCGTTTCCAAATCGAGGTTGAACATTTTTTGCTGCCACATGCTATAACTCTGTTGGAAAAAAAGAAGTTTATGCATTAATTTAAAGGCCATTCAGTAGTATTTTTGCCTGCAAAAGTCCATTTCAGTTTTGATTCGTGTTTTGCAACACCTTAAATGAAATGAAGAATTTGGGCAATAACAGATCAAGCGTGATAATATACTATTTGATAATATATAGTATTAAAATATATGCAAATCTTGTTGATTCTTACAATAAATGATCTCAATCTAAATATTTTATTTATGTTCCATGTTCAATATCGATGATTAGATATGATTCAAACAATTTACATGGTTTATAAGATGCCCATATCTTTTCAATCATTTTAGGATTTTCAACAGATAATTCACACAAGAACACCATGCGTAAAATGTAGATACAAGATCACATATAGAAAACAATAAATAACAAAAAAAAGAATATAATTTATAACTGGAAATGTAACTGGATCATTATAAACAACACAGTGCGTGTTTCGACAGATCAAATAGCGTGTTAGATGCCCCCTGAGTGGTTTCTATCACGTAATCCGTTATGGCTACAACTGATCTGTTAATGCATTAATTCTGCGGCATAAAAATAGGTAGCACAACTACATTTTGCCTGCGTTTAAAAATAATACTATGTGCTGAATCAGTAAGCACAGGTAATATTTAATCAAACTGGTGTAAAAGAAGTTTCAAAACAATTATTGCTTTTCACCAGAACAACTTTATTACGCTACTGATCCGGTAATGGTAACTTGACTGTATCATTTCAGTTAAGTTGAAAATATATGGCATACAATTTTCAATCAGGATGTGACTTGTTATTACTAAGAGCTGATTCCATGTTACTTTATTTACTGATAGCACAAATTAATTACCAAAATCTTACTGGATAAATGCGTCAACTATATGGTAGGTGGTTCTTGTTGCATCGTGGGTATAGAGATCACGCGAAATCGCTTGATAGAACGTTCGCACATGATGCAGTCATTATTGTTCTGGGAACATTGGATTATAGACCAGTTGAATGTTATTGTTTACATTTGGGATTTTCTGCACATGCGCACTTACTGGTTTGCAAAAACACTGGTTACAATAACGTTAAAACATGTATACCTGATCAAAGAAAATAATGGTGCAGGAACATTTGATTGTACAGTAGAAGAGTTATCTTTCAATTATAGTAATTACACCTGACTACAATTACAATGCTTTCAAACAATTAATGTACTATTATTAATGGTGTATATAACAAAAGAAATGGTGACCAAAATACGTAAACCCATAACAAGTCAGCTAGTTTCAATTTTTTGCGAAGGTCAAATATTCGCTCAAAATGACCCAACATATAGACCCCATATATGCAGTAAGGTCAATTGAAATAGTAACTGCTGGCCAGTTATTACTGGAAACCACAATATAATTGTGTAATTATGGTATGCTTGTCATTGTTGGGTTGTTGTAATTTTTTAAGTTCTCAGTATTATGTTCTTTAACAAGACATCTCCATCATTAAAGACAGTGCTTATTAAATGTGTTAGGTGGAGAGTAATTGTTACAAAGTGTTACAAACTGAATGTGTCATTTTTACTTGTGAAATTGTTGAATAGGGCTAGGTTTTTGAAGGTGTTAATTTTTCTCTTACTATGAATGTTGATGGTTTATTTTTTGTATTATTAGCCAAAGAGTCAAAAGAAATAAAGCAGAGTGAGTACCAGGGCTAGACATTAACGGTATTGTTTGTTTGGACAAGTAAATAAAGAATTTGCTAGTCCGACGGGACCAGTGGTCGTTATAATTTAACTACCTAGAAAAATGCCTTTAAATCCGTTATTTCTGTAGAGTTACCACCAAACTTTTACAATAACATTAATGTTTCTTTACGTTTAAATGACAAAGAGCGAGAAATTCCTATAGTTCCATGTGATACTACATTGTACTGTTCACAAGAGAAGCAACCCTTAACATTTTTCTTTGCCAAGATAACAAGTATATTCTCCTTGTAAAGAATATGCATTTTATGACACCGATACACACCGATCTTACAGACAATTAATGTAGTGACGTCATCTCTATGTATGTTGTTAAAAATATCAGTTCCGTACTGTACATATACATCACTTTGAACATTTTCTGCTTTATGGTGGCAAAACACAAGTTTTTTTTAGGTATTATGGCTTTGTATCAATTTTTAAAAATCAATAATCTCTAGTTTTCTTGTTATTCTAGTCAGTTCTTTTTGTATTGAAATTGCCTACATTTATGATAACATGTATTTTGAATGATTAAAGTTTATGATTTAAACATTTTGTATTATTTCATTATTTTGCAAAGTACTGAGCAGAATAAGATATAATGATCAGGACGAATTACTTTTTGGTCAGGACAAGTGAAATTTTGGTCTACTTGTCCGACCGGGCAAGTGGCTTCAAAAGTTAATGTCAAGCCTTGAGTACACTGCACTTTCGATAAATCTTCCAACTTTTTAGTTGAATCACAGATCTATTAATCATCTAAGATTGGAAACATCAATGCAAGACTGCAGGAGATTTTGGGTTATCTTGCCACTCGGTTATCTGGCGTTTTCACGAGAGACTTGAGGGTGTTTGTCTGCTTGTTTCCAATAAGCATGATTATGATGGCGCACAGAACAATCGAAAACAAAATAATGAAATATAAAATACAGTTTTGATATTTCAATATTTATTTTAGCTTTAATAAATTAAAGTGATTAAGTGATGATATAGGAATATTTAATCATAGATTTATAAAATATTTGCCTGAACCAATACTAAGCAACATTTTTTTAAGATTAACGTTAAAGGCAGAGTTAGCTTTATTAAAGTACAGTGTACACCATTTAGCAGTTGTCTTTGCCTAAATCTTTTTTTTGTTATGAAATTCAATACTTAAGGTCAAATAATTAAGGGGATGAACAAGATTCAGACTATAGTTAAATTGTGATTTAACTTAAAGGGGCCTTTTCACAGATTTTGGCATTTTTTAACTTATTCATTAAATGCTTTATATTGATAAATGTAAACATTGGATCGTAAAAGCTCCAGTAAAAAATCAAGAATAAAATTAAAAAAAGGAAAAGAACATTGCCCGCAGCAGGTTTCGAACCAGTAACCCCTGGAGTCCTGCCAGAGTCCTGAAGTAAAAACGCTTTAGCCTACTGAGCTATTCCGCCGAGTACACATACTGTATGTATTTTATACCTTATTTAAGCAATCTTCGTAGTTATACAAAATTTAACGACAAAAACAGAACTCTCCAAATTATTCAATCGTTTCGCGTTGCAACGCTTTATAATTTTTAGGTTTTATAATCGTCAAAAGATGCATATAATGGCTATATTAAAGTATGGTAAATGTTCAGTATTACTGTTTCCTCACAAATATCATAACTGACACGAAAATTTGCGAATCTGAAACAACTTTTTTCAATTTTGTCAATTTACCAAAGCGTGAAAAGATCCCTTTAAATAGGTCAGATAAATTTATTGTAAAATTGCATCCTTTTCTGGAATCTAGCAAGATGTATCAGAGGGACTTTATCAGCAAGAAACAGCAAGGAATCAAAGATATGGACTTATTTACTATCCATATATACATAACTACTAGTTCATACATCGCTAATTGATAAACATAAATTAATGGTAAATGAGCATATAGTAAGGAAACAATGGAATTTTTTTTCTTGAAGTTATTCATAAGGGACTTGTTATATTGTTATAGAATCATAATGCGGATTTTTTCAGGTTTTCAACAAAAACACACTGAGACGAACAACAAGCATGCAGATTGTCATCAGGTGCTTCGCAGAAGTTTGATGTTTCTGTTTCGTCTGGCGTCTATTTGGGCTGATCATTTCTACCACGCTCTTATTATTTCATCGTCTGCTACAGCTTTTTATGCTGCTCATCGCAGAGATTTGCATTAAAACAAGATACAATGTCAAGCATTGTAAATAGTAGTGGCTTTTTCTCAAAGGTTTTATTATTTTTCTTTAAGTTTGCATGGAACATTCATGGATATTTTCCATACTTCCACCTTGCAACATTGCTTTTGTTTAATGTGCGTATCAGAATCAATATAGACATAAACCTGTTTCAGTAAGCGACTTCACACTGGTGTAACTATGATTATAACTGAAGACATGTAAGAGAAACTGTGAAGTTATGTAGCATGAGATTTTCTTCTATCCTTTATCAGTTATAATTCCGTCCATTAATTACATAAAGGATCGTAAAATATAAGAAATGAGCCGCGGACCCAGAGATTTACGTGACCTGATTTGTGTTTCGCGACTTACATTTCGAAAAAGTGATGACGAAGTGTCCAGTGACGATGATAAATTTAACGGTGACTGGAATGAAATCTCAGTGGGTAGCTCTGGGTCATGTGACAGTCGCCAGGATTTGGCATCAGCAAATCAAACAAAAGCTCAGTCCCCCGATTCTGGATGCATAACAAATGGTGGGTCGCCGTTAGATTCTGGCAGTGTAAAAGACACAGAGTTAAAATTAGACTTGTCATCATTGCATAAAAATAAGAAAAAAGCAAAAAAGAAGAAAAAGAAAGTAATGGTTATAGGCCCTGCTAAAATTCCATTTCCTAAGGCACCACCATTACCGCCAGTGAAATCTGGTTCATCAGAGAGTGGCCTCCAAAGAGAAACATTTTTGGTTCCAGCACCACCACCTGCTGATTGTAAGCTCAAACAAACTGTGCACATCGCTCGGTACGTTGGTTCCAAACCAGTGCAATCAGAGTCTCAGAAAACAGGTAAATTGAGGGAACCAAGTTCAAAACATGAAGGGAAAGCAGAACAGAAAACAAGTACACTAAAAGAATCAAATGAAAAAACTGAAGATAAAGCAGATTTGTTTGATGTGGAATCTGAGCCTGTGCGAGCCAAAACTCCAGTTGTAACCACTTCAAGGGTAAAAGCTAGCGATGCAGAATCTGGAAATTATGATGAGATGTTGAGTTTTATGGACGCTACTGTGGTATCGAGCTGGTTAACTAAAGCTAACAAAAGTGTTTCCGAGATTGCTTCCTATATAACTGCCGATGATCATTTTGTGCAGTTCGCTCATTTTTGGCTCTCAGATTTCCCGGATTCACAGAAACGTGAGATCTTTGAGCTGGAGATTGAGATATTAAGAGAGGAAATAGGTTTTGCCTTCGCAGTGGGCAGAGAAGAGGGCAAAGTTTCTCAAAGAGACATCTCAAACCTAATTGGTGCTATATTTAGAGAATATCCGGTAAAACTCTTGAGTTCGCGAGGGACATTCCTGTTCTTGGACTACTTGGACATTGTCACTTCAGGGCGGACGGAAAAATACAAGCAGCTCCTCTCTGACGTTAAATGCTCAACTAAAAACAGGCAATACGCTCAATGGCTGCTTGCAACACGCTCGTTTGCCTTAGTCAGTATTTGGTGCGCAATAGTAAATTTCTATAGAAACCTACTCGGACGTCATGGCAACTCAAAATGCCGTGTGCCAGAGGTTCCGTCCAGCTACAGGACTGTGTATGAGAGAAGGCTGTTCCAGGGTTTCCGGCGAGGGTTTGTGGATGTTGTTCATTACCTTCACATCGGGAAATATGTTGATCTCCACATGGTGGACAGCCATGAGAGGACACTGATCTTCACTGCTGTGATGCATAATCAGCCGAAAATCCTGCAGTATCTTGTCCTCAAGGTTTGATGCTCTTTCTGCTTTTCTTGGCCTGGCTGCTCAAAACTTTAATGGCCAGTTTAGGTAACAGCTGCTTATTTTTTGCGATCAATTATTTATGTGCGTTAGTGTTGACCCTTAACCCATTTATGCCTAGTGGACTCTCCCATCCTTCTAAATTGGATGAATTTATTTCCAAAATAAGGGATGCCTAGTACATGTATATTTATTTCTATATTTAGAATATGTCTAACAGAAATTCCTTTAAGCAAACAGTGCAGACCCTGATGAGATGCCGCATCATGCTGCGTCTCATCTGGGTCTACGCTGTTTGCCAAAGCCTTTTTCTAGACGCTAGGCATAAATTGCTTAAATATATTTATAAATTGTAAACAAATTTATTTGCAGAAATAATTTGAAAAATGTTTGATAAAAACATTCCTTTTAAAATAAGTTTTGTTTAGTTTTGAAGTAACCAGACTTGAACCAGTCTTTTTCCTGGCACATCTACAGGTCCGTTAAACCAACATACAATTTATTTCCAAAGCAAAATGTAAAAAATAATTACAGAATTGAAAATAACAAAACAATTTCCCTAAAAAAATGTTTTTTTAAATACATGTAGAAATTATTTAATACACGTCTAGTATTTATTATATCTCAATTGTATTTCAATTACATCTAACAAGATATATAAATATAATTAATATGATTTTGGTTTTCTTATTTAAAAAAAGAGTTATTATACCCCCATAACCATTATACCCCCATTACCAATTTACCATTGGTAATGGGGGCTATATAGGAGTCACTTTGTCGGTCAGTCGGTCGGTCTGTCCCGAAATTTCATCAGATCTTCACCAAACTTGGTCACAAGTTGTATCTGGATGATGTATAGGTCAAGTTTGAATATGGGTCATGCCGGGTCAAAAACTAGGTCACGGGGTCACTTAGTGTGTTTTTAACCGAAAGTTTGTCCGGACCATAACTATGTCATTTATCGTTAGATTTTAAAATAACTTGGTACATTTGTTCATCATCATGGGACGGTGTGTCGCGTGAAAAAAGTACGTCGATATCTTCAAGGTCAAGGTCACACTTGGAGTTCAAGGGTCAAATGCTTGTCCGGGCCATAACTTTATCATTTATTGTGGGATTTTAAAATCATGTGGCAAATTTGTTCACCATCATGGGACGGTGTGTTGCGCGAAAGAATTACGTCAATATCTCGAAGGTCAAGGTCACACTTTGAGTTCAAAGATTAAAAATGAACATAAATGAGCTTGTCTGGGCAATAACTATGTCGTTCATTGTGAGATTTTAAAATCATTTGGCACAATTGTTCACCATCATTGGACGGTGTGTCGCGCGAAAGAATTACGTTGATATCTCCAAGGTCAAGGTCACACTTTGAGTTCAAAGGTCAAAAATGGCCATAAATGAGCTTGTCCGGGCCATAACTATGTAATTCATTGTAAGATTTTAAAATCACTTGACATATTTGTTCACCATCATTGGGCGGTGTGTCGCGCGAAAGAATTACGTCGATATCTCCAAGGTCAAGGTCACACTTTGAGTTAAAAGGTAAAAAATGGCCATAAATGAGCTTGTCCGGGTCATAACTATGTTGTTCATTGTGAGATTTTAAAATCATTTGGCACATTTGTTCACCATTATTGGACGGTGTGTCGCGCGAAAGAATTACGTCGATATCTGCAACGTCAAAGTTACACTGAGTTCAAAGCTCAAAAATGGCCATAAATAATCTTGTCCGGGCCATAACTATGTCATTTATTGTGAGATTTTAAAAATACCTGGTACATTTGTTCACAATCATTGGACGATGTGTCATGCGAAAGAATTATGTCGATAACTCTTAAGGTTTAGGTCACACTCGGAGTTCAAAAGTAAAAAAATTGCCATAAATTTTGACGGCATGTCATGCGAAAGAATTCAAGAGTTCAAAGGTCGAAATGGCCATAAATGATAATGGCATTATAATTCTTAAAAATTGCCATAAATTTGATTCTCTTGTTTTGTGAGACAGCATGCAAAATAGTCTGTGTCAATACGGCACATGGGGGTATACGTCACGTCTGTGACAAAGCTCTAGTTTAAATTTAGTTTTCCTAAGTCAGTGGACATTTCACAGAAAAAAACCTATTCCCAAAATTGCATTTTTTCCTTTAATTGCCAGGAAAAGGCCTATGAACTGGACGTTAAAGGTTTAAGCAACTGGGCTCTGAACAATTAATTGTCATGAAATTTGCATCAATAACATACATGTATATCCTTTTTTAACACTTATTGATATTTTTACAAGAATTATGAGGCATGCTATTTCTTCGGACATCAATATTGTTAAAATTATGTATTTGTATACATTGTTTATGAGTCTTGCATGACATATTGCAATTTCTTCTATGAGTTAAACTCAAAAGAGTGTTTCTAAAAAAAAGTATAACATCAACAGGAGACAGAATTTTCCACCAAATATTATAGCTATCATCACATGGAACTGATCATATTGTTTTGACCATATGGCATTCTATCATGTTTAATGCATTATTAAATTTTGCAGGTAAAACCGCCCATTAACATCAACCATGTATCTGACACCGGTAACACAGCATTGCATGCGGCAGTCAACAGTGGTAACACTCAGCTAGTCAGCATCTTACTCAAGGGGCATGCAATCGACGTGAATTGCCTCAACTCACAGTGCGAAAATGCCACACCACTTCACCTTGCTGTCATGCATGGTAAATAATTATGTGATTACTACCATGCTGTTTTCTGGATATTCTTTAACTAGGAAAATATTTGTTTTTTCTGGTAAAGTAATACAAATAGTATATGTTAAAATTTAATAAAGAGAAATTTTGAAGAAAAAAAAAGTGACTATTCAAGCATACATTAAGTTTTCCATTTGTTTCAATGAATTTTGTTGGCTCTCTTGAGAACGTTGTGCTCATGGGAAGCTTTTAGGACACCTTGTTGTCCTCAGTCCTTGTTATCGTTTTCCTCTTATAACTTTGTGCAAATCATGTGCCTTCGGTCAAAACTAACCACGCCTATGTGACATGATTTATATAGATATGGTAAATGATGTTAAAAATCTTATTATCTGAAAACTCAAGGGTCTGGGGTTTAATATTTGGTATGGGACATCAACATCGTATGGTAGTATTGAACTCAATTTGTACAATTCATGCACCTGGGGTAAGAATTGGCACCATGTAAGGATTTTCTTAAAACAAATATATTCAAGTATATACTGTTTCAGACCGCATGATGTCTGTGTCATACAGAGTAAAAACATAGATCAAAACTACATTTATTACACAAACATCACAAAGTCTACACATAACGTTTTAGTTTCTACAGGTTTGAGGTGAGCAGCTTAAGACCTTTATTCCCTCTTGTTAATATGTGGTGCGCAGTGAGAGCTTTTTTTTTAAGACCAAGGGATAAAGAATTGGCATTGTCTGTCCGTCTGTCTGTGCGTCCGTTCATCCATATGTTACAAATTTTATTTTGGGCGTGGGAAATCATTTATTAAAAGTTGCTGGTGTTTTTATTGAAATGGTAAAAAAATAGTAAAATGTATGCGGTCATAAACTAGTCATATTAACATGCTCCAATTTTAAATCAATTGAGAATGTTAAAAAAATTGTTTCTTAAAGATCTAATTAAGCTTTTAAGTTCTACTCAAAGTTCACAGTACCATTTCATTACATTTATTATAACCATGGTATTCATTTTTTAAATAAACTTCCCGACCCCCTTAACAAAGTAAAGGGGTAAAATAGCAGTGCTGTTAATGTATGTCCAATTGTTTGTTGGTTTGTAGACACAAAATTGTCTGCAGGCATTCTGCAACACTTTTCAAAGTACACCATTCAAACATGCAGGCATTGTTCCTTGTGGTATCAAATTCTTCATGTGCAATTTCTTATTTCCTACATTAAACATTACAAAAGTTATCCCCCTTTTCCAACTAAGACTTTCTATTACTTCATGATTATTCATCTACACACTTAACGATGATTATTTTATACCCCCTGTAATTAAGTAATGGGGAGTTTGCTGAATTTACATTGGACATATATCTGTCTGTCCCTCTGTCTGTCTGTCTGTCCTCTGCACCAAACTTGTCTGAAGGTGTTGTCCTACACTTAACAACATACATGGAAGTCCTGTGTGTTCATCCTGCGTTAAAAGTCTCATACAAAAACAATGACAAGCTATTTATTTTCACCCATGTATTAAGGTCAAAAGGAGATAGTGGAACTTCTTTTGAGCCTCATGGAAAAACTGGGCTTAATGCATGCATGTGTGTAAAGTGTCATCCCAAATTGGCGGTTGCAGTCCACACAGGCGTATAAGGGATGAGACTTAACGCACAAGCATTAAGCCCAGTTTCCCCAGCACAAGGCTCACCTATGTATTCCACATATTTAGGTCAAAAGGAGCTAGTGGAACTACTTTTGAAGGCGGGGGCTGACAAGTCACTCAGAATGGGAGACCTGACTCCAGTCGACATTGCCAGGGACTTTGAACACCCAAGCATTTATTCCTTGCTGGTGTAAAATCCTACCTGTGTGGGCAGTCCTGTGGTGTAGCAGCCATGTCATTAGTTTGCTTGCATCAGAGTATGATCTTTAATGAGCCTGCTTTTGGACTTAATGCATGTGTGTAAATAGAGAATATTATGTGAGTTTTGGATAAAGATCAAGTTTATCATGCATGGCAAACTCTCATAATATTCTATTTATCCTATTATTTCCACTATTATTTCAATTAATAATTATCAAATCTGGCATTTTTTGAAGATTTTTTAATTGTTCTACCGTTGTTGACAAAAACAGAATCTCCTATTTTTGGAAAAACCCAAATGTGATTTAAAAATAGCGATAGTATAGCACACTGCGCATGCCTATCTGGGATGACACTTTACACACATGTCCATTTTTGTTTAAGAACAAGCCTCTTAAATATTTTGTGTATCGATATCTGTGAATCATGTTATGTCAGTGTGTGTGTGTGTGAGTATAAGCATGATCTAGAAAAAGTTCATTCTGAAATTCATAATAGAAACTTATGAACCTGAAAAGTGTGTGCACTTTTCTTAACCCTTTCAGCGCTGGAGCCGAATTTTAAAGGCCTTTGCAAACAGTTTGGATCCAGATGAGACGCCACAGAACGTGGCGTCTCATCTGGATCCAAACTGTTTGCTATTCTGATAGTATTCTTTGAAAAAAAATGAAGAAAATGCTTATTTTAGAAATTCAGCAGACGACATTTTAGCAGAAGACAAATTACCCAGCATGCAAAGGGTTAACAATTCATGATAGAAAGTCAGTTGTTTTGGGATGATTTTAAAGCTTGTTTACAAAAATCCATAATTCATTAGTGATTGCTTACTGTAATAAGCAATTGAACACACAATGAACAACTTTAGGATGTTGAAAGGCTTGAGACATAGAGCAAATACTTGTAACTGGTCCTAAGATTTTTACTTTGTTCAAATGCAGTTTAATGGCTTGTTAAAGTTAAACAATGGCTCACATGCATGGATTTTACTAATAAGGACTTGGTACAGAACCAACCCTGAGACAACTTGCCCTTTTGTGATAATTCAACAAACAGTGTATGCGTTTTGTCTTCATATGCAAATTTATAAATTATGCATTTGTGAGTGCTTTTGAATAATTTTATTGCAAGGCAGTGATTTCTAAATACACTGTGAACATATGTACCTGTAGGTGTACACTTGATTTAAACTTAAGACTAACAGATTATGTCATGTTTCAAGTTTGTCATTAGATGCTTAAATTTGATAAATGTAAACATTTAACTAAAAAGCTCCAGTATTAAACAAGAGAAAAATTAATGCAAGAAAATAGGTAATCCACAACTGGACTCCACCACTGATCCTTGGAGTTAAAGTCCAGCGCTTAAACCATTCAGCCATGTTTACTGAGATAATTTGTTACGTATTTTATACTATGTATGAACAATCCTCTTAATGTCACAATATATGACCATATGTATATGTGTGTAACGACAGAAGTCTCCAAATTATTAAATCATTTTAGGTTTGTAATGCTTTATAATTGTCAGGGTTTTTTTATCGTCAAAAGATGCATATAATGGATATTTATGAGCATGGTAAATGATCAGTATTACTGTTTCCTAAAAAATTAGCATAACTACAATGAAAATTTGCAAATCTTGAAATAATTATTTTCATTTTTTTTTCAATTTACCAAAACATGTAAAGATTCTTTTAATATTACAGCTGCTCTCAGCAAATAAAGATTTTGGTTAGGCAGTAAGAAATTCTTTAATCTTATCGTCTGTATGTTTTTTTTTAGGTGTTGATGTGTCAACAATGATGTTAATCTAAAACTGATTAGCATTTCATGGAAATGAAATTGTTTGCATATCACTTTTTGCATTGATTCTGTTACAATATTTTTGAATAGAGTACAAGTACAAAAAAACAATGCATTGTCTCTCTAAAGTGGAGCTATCCTACTCACCCCAGCGTCGGCGTTAGCGTTCCCGTTAGCGTTAGCGTCCAAGTATTTCCTATGTCCCTTGACATATTGCTTTCATATTTTGCATACTTCTTTACCAACATGACCCCAACCTATAAACAAGAGCAGACAACTGTATCAAGCATTTTATAAGAATTATGGCCCTTTTTCCACTTATAATATACATATTATTGATAACTCTATGTTAAAGTTTACGTACCACCCCAAATATTTCCTATATCCCTTGGCATATTGCTTTCATACCTTGCAAAACTTCTTTACCAACATAACCCCAATCTATAAACAAGAGCAGACGACTTTATCAAGCATTTTGTAAGAAATATGGCCCTTTTTATGTCCCCCACTATAGTAGTGGGGGACATATTGTTTTTGCCCTGTCTGTTGGTCTGTTGGTTGGTTGGTTGGTCTGTTGGTTGGTTTGCGCCAACTTTAACATTTGCAATAACTTTTGCAATATTGAAAATAGCAACTTGATATTTGGCATGCATATGTATCTCATGGAGCTGCACATTTTGAGTGATGAAAAGTCAAGGTTAAGGTCATCCTTCAAGGTCATAGGTCAAATATATGGGTCAAAATCGCTCATTTAATGTACACTTTTGCAGTATTTCAATATTCAAATAGCAACTTGATATTTGGCATGCATGTGTATCTCATGGAGCTGCACATTTTGAGTGGTGAAAGGTCAAGGTCAAGGTCATCCTTCAAGGTCAGAGGTCAAAATTATGTGGACAAAATCGCTCATTTTATGAGTACTTTTGCAATATTGAAGATAGCAACTTGATATTTGGCATGCATGTGTATCTCATGGAGCTGCACATTTCGATTGGTGAAAGGTCAAGGTCATCCTTCAATGTCAGAGGTCAAATATATGTGGCCCAAATCGCTTATTTTATGAATACTTTTGCAATATTGAAGATAGCAACTTGATATTTGGCATGCATGTGTATCTCATGGAGCTGCACATTTTAAGTGGTGAAAGATCAAGGTCATCCTTCAAGGTCAAATATATGGGTCAAAATTGCTCATGTAATGTCACTTCTGCAATATTGAAGCTAGCAATTTTATATTTGAAATGCATGTGTATCTCATGGAGCTGCACATTTTGAGTGGTGAAAGGTCAAGGTCATCCTTCAAGGTCAAACGTCATATAGGGGGACATTGTGTTTCACAAACACATCTTGTTTCACTCAGAATATGCATATTATTGATAAATCTATGTTAAAGTTTCCGTACCACCTCAAATATTTCCTAGGTCCTTTGACATATTGCTTTCATATTTTGCATACTTCTTTACCAACATGACCCCAATGTGTAAACAAGAGCAGACAACTGTATCAAGCATTTTGACAGAATTATGGCCCCTTTTTTATACTTAGATAATTGAACATTTGGTTAAGTTTTGTGTTTTGGTCCATTTTACTCCTAAAGTATCGTAGCTATTGCTTTTTAGACTTGGAAAACTCGCTAACTGTCGTAAGGAGACTGTACAGGGCAAGTTGCATAACCCTGGTTGGTTTTTTAACGAAATTATGGCCCTTTTTTGTCTTTCTAACTTTGAATATCTTGTTAAATTTTGTGTTTAGATCCACTTTTCTTTTAAAGAATCAATGCTATTGCTTTCAAACTTCTAATACTTTCTTTGTATCATGATGTTACTGTACCTTGCAAGTTGAATTTGACCTTGACCTTTGAATGACCTTGACTCTCAAGGTCAAATTAATAAATTTTGCTTAAATTGCCATAACTTCTTTATTTATGATCATATTTGAATCATACTTTGACAAAACAACACTTACCTGACATACCACTATGGACTCCACCCATACCATCCCCCAAGCCCCACCCCAGAACCCCCCCCCCCAAAAAAAAAAAATTTTTTTTTTTTAAATATCATTATTAAATGACCACACACCCACATTATACCCCCTCTCCATGATGGCTTACGTTATACTGTCAAGCACTCGAATAGTCGAGCGCGCTGTCCTCTGACAGCTCTTGTTTTAATTCCCCATACATGTATTTTCTTTTTAAATTCCCTGAGAAATTCAAGGTGATGGGTCACATGAGGTAAAATAAACTAGGTCATTATTTCGAAAATTGTTCCTGGTCGGTTGATTAACATGGCCAATATAAAGTGAAACCTTGGTAACACTCAAAGTTGCATCTTTCTTACAATATGCATCAAACTTATATGGATCATTTGTTCTAATGAAATTGTCACAGTTCAAAATAGTTTTGGTCTTGAAACACCTGGCTTTCAGAGGACGGCACAGTTTAAGGTATATGGCTATAGTCATCGTCGGATACCCACGACTAATTAATTCCGTTACTCTCCAGCATTAGAGTAACGGAATGAATTAGTCGTGCTGTAACCGACGATGGGCTATAGTAAAATGTTGTGAACACTCTATAAGTCTATCTTAGCTAAGTCATAGTTTTTTCAGGACATTTTTTTCTCATGCAAGGGGGGGAAGTTCTAAAATGGTTGCATTTCTTTGAAAAAGAGCTGTTGCAGATGGGCTTACAGTTGCCCTTATCTCTCACCATTTCATCCTGTTGTTTGTTTATTAATGTTTTAACTTATGGTGTGTAAGCAATCAAGTGTGAATATACATTATATCAGAAACAAATTCCTTTGAGACATTATTTATTTGTGTTATGTATGTTTGTTTATCTCGGAATGTTATTTTATGCAACATTGTGCTTGATGAACTTACTTATTCATTAATGAATTAAAATGTGTCTTAAGCTTAGGATTTTTAAGTTATTTATTGCAGATATTTATATGCTTTGGTGTGTTTTTCTGTTACAAGAAATAATATTCTATTGAAAATAAAAGGAAAGTGTCTCCTTGATTGTTATAGTTAGTTAGTAGTGTTTCTCAGAATGTCCGTTGGCGATCAATTAACATTGATATTGTCAAAATGTGTTGCAAGCCTTTTATATAAAACACACAATGTGCTGTTGATGTTTATTTGTAAAGATTACTGGATCGTTTTACCCGCGTCATGCGAAAATTGGTCTTATTGCATGGGCGTCAAGGTAGCTCCAGACCAGCCTGCGCACTTGCAAAGTCTGATGAGGAGCTACGTTATGCACTACACAGTCACGTAACGTTTCGTTGTCTAATTAGCGGACAGAGTAGCTCCTAACCAGACTGCACGATCGTGCAGGCTTGTCTGTAACTACACTGGCCGCATATGGCATAATACCCGTTTTCGCATGACGCGGGTCTTAAACTAAGGTACAATATGCACGCGATCGTCATTAAGAAGGTTCAAACGAGTTATACTGTTTTTCACACTTAAAGGTATAGTAACTCAAGTTTTAAAGAAATTATTTTAATCAATAAAAACTTATCCTAACTTAAGATAATCGTTTAAACGCGAATTAAACTATATGCAATTTAATTAAACTTTTCCGTTAACATAAAGTTTATTTATATAGCTGTTGATGAAAGAAGTGTTAGCGGAATGTACCGGTTACCAAACTCATCACGATGTGCAATTTGCGGTAGGTCGAGTTAACTGAAACACCCCACAAAGGGAAGGCATTAAGCAATTCAACTGTCCGTCTGTCTTCACGTCCGTATAGTTATCGTTTACCTTTTATTTAACATATACACGCTTATGCATGCACAAACATCGGCTCATTCCGATCTAATGGATGATTTTGCTTTATTTAAAGAGATACGGCCAATTCCATAGGGTGGCGATAAGAAAAGGTGGCGCAAATGCACATTAATAGCTATTTTAAAGTGAGATACTTTAACTAACTGTTAAGACGTATTATGTTTACAGGACTTATATTTGTATTTGTATGTTTACTTCTTAAATTGTTAAATCTATCAGCACATTTTAGTCGCGTACGTTTTTAAATAAAACAAGATGTTATCTAATATTAATAATGCCTTGATGAATTTAACCGTTCCGCTTTGTACGAAAGGAACATTTATAATTGAGTATAATAAAAAAAGTTAATGGAAAAATATTTAGATATCTTAATTGTTGAAGTTGATAGTGGGGAAAAACGTATATGGGCTTAATTAAGATTCGATTCTTATATTTATTTCGTTTATAAAAATTGTTGTAGATTAACTATTTTCATGATTTTGAGCATTTATTGATTATTACATAATGTTGGTATATAACGTGCCATGTGTTTTATTCAGGTTGCTGACTTATCGAGTTGACAATTAATATATTAACACAAATTCTTTTTTTTATATAGAATGTGTATGTTTTTATAGAATGTGTATGTGTTCTGTATAGATTTAAGCTTACGTATTTACGTTGAAACATTTAAAGTAAATATAAAAATAACATTATATATCAAATGTACGTACATCGGTGATGTCATTGCCATACGACTGTTAAGGTCAATGTCCACTTTTCGGCCAAAGCTCAAATAAAGTGATAATACAGTTTGTATAATTGCATACACAGTACACGAAAAAAAAACAGTTGTGCGCATATATGCGGTTTATTTCTATAACAATATAGATATATGTACAGCAATAATAAGCACAAAACATCAACAATAAAATATCTACAGCCATAATAAGCACAAAAACATCAACAATAAAATATCTACAGCCATAATAAGCACACAAATATCAACAATGATACTTCGCTTTCTTAGAAAACGGCTCTTAATGCATGTGCGTAGAGTGTCGTCCCAGACAAGCCTGTGCAGTATGCACGGGCTCATCAGAGATTATACTTTCCGCCCATTAAGAATTTTAAAAATGAGACTTCCTTTTAATTGAAATATTTCATAAAAGCGAAAATCGTTGTCCCTGATTAGTCTGTGTGGACTGCACAGGCTGATGTCGGCTGCGTACTACGCATATGCATGTGGCCCAGTTTTATTAGAACAAGGCTCGTGTATCGGAAAAATCATATTTCACTTGTTCCCGATTACCAAAGATTCTTCAGGAGATATATGTGTTCTTTATCGTAAAAATAATTCTTCAAAAGATGTTATTAACGTTTAGAAATATTTCTTTTTATTTAACGATAGTAATGCTTGCTGGTTTTAAGAAGTGTCCGCTGTCTATAGGCCAATGGACAACGATTTTTAGTTTGGTTCCGTAGCGATTACATTATTGCGTTAGCTTGGTAAAAGATCGACCATTGGTTGTTTGTATTTGACCTTTAACAACGTTATATTTGACCTCCGTCTATGGACATTAAGGGGGCGTTATTCGGCAAAATTTTCCATCACATCATTTCCCAATTATTGTGAAGGCATGTCGAGAGGATCGCCAAAAATGTGTAGATTGCAGTATTATCTTATTATAGAAGCTTTTATTTTCATTTATAATTAATATCTGAAAAATAAGTATAAATACATCAAATACAGATGTTTAAGTATTTTCCATACTGTCATTGACATGCTCATTTAAATACATTTGATAAAATTAATATAGAATCATGTTTTCTAGACCGTTATGCTCATCGGGATTTTCATTCAAGTAAACATCGTTAGAAACAACGAAACTCTTACTTTAAGCATCAGCTGGAAAGAACCTAGTTTATTCACCTGTTTGTCTTTTATTTAGGACAAGTGACCAAATTGAATATTTAATATATAAATAACAAAACTCCCGTGACGTAACCAGAAGAAAAAAACTTCAGCAATCCGCTAGAAAAAAAATCAATTCAGTTAAAATGTATTTCCCACAGGGTTGCACAAATATTGCTCTGCAGCGACCTAACTTCCGGTTGCAGTTACCCCTCCGGCTCCGCTTCCTGCGTCCTCGCGGCCCGTTGGTTCATGCGAGCCTCGCAATGCGGCGCGAACGAGAAGTGCTGCCCGCTCTGACAAATGTAGGGGCGATGGCGGCCAGCCAGGCGCGTGCACCGGCCGCCCCTTATCTGCGTCTTGAAAAGAGACAATACGAATACATTATAATTGAGCATTGATCCGGAAAACATGGGCTCAATAAATGTGCATGAAGTGTCGTCTCATATTAGCCTGTTCGGACTGCACAGGCTAGTCTGGGATGACACTTTACGCTCGTGCATTATGCTTCGTTATCCTAGAGTGCAGTGTGTTGACCATTATAATAATTGCGCTGTTATTGGAGCGTTTACTGTAACTCCTTTTTACATATGGTTTATACGAACTTCGTTTCGTGATCTTTCTCTTTTGATTTGTATTCAAAACTTACCGGCATTCAACTATACCAACGTTAAAAAATTACAGTCAATGTTCGTTTTCTACTTAATTACTTGTGTCAAAATAAAAAAAAATGTCTATAATGACTTTTGTCAATGATTTATAAGACATAATGGGTCGTTATTAACGTTTCAGACGCAGCGCGAACAAACCAATGTGACGTTACATACAAGAACAAACGCTTAAATGAAGTCTTTTTACGGGGAAAACAAGTTATGCCAACATTTACGCTCATGCATTAAACCCCGTATTCCCAGAGCGATGCTAATATAGCATTAACAGGAGCTATTTACCACTTGGACCTCCACCATGCACTCGATATCGGCAGCGGCCGGCACAGTGGGCGCCAGCGAGCTCCACTCACGACCAGCTAGACCTAACTGAAACTCTGGACCGCTGCCACCACCGCCGCCACCCTGGCCTCCCTGGGGCGCCTGCGTCGTCACATCCGGATTTACAGACTGACCGTTAGCGTTGGAGTTGACGGCGCTGAGGTACGCGGATTGAAGATGCTCTGGAAGCTGAAACATCAGCAGCAGGGCTCTTATTCACCAACCCATTCATAGTAAGAATAAAGAATAGATTAAAAACCAAACAAAATACGTTCAGAGTTTGAGAATATTAAATGTCTTTTTTACATGTAGAATGATGTAGATAGAGGTAGTTAATGCCAAATTTGACTAAAAATTAAAGCAAGTCTTGAATATTCCAATTTAAAGAATATTCTTCATTCTTAAACTCTAGTCTAAGAGTTGTTTGGTGAATACGAGTCCAGACGTTATTTACTTCATCGGTTTGCTTTATAAGCAATGGCTAATTTTTAATGTAATTTACCATTTTTCAATAATTAGATTTAGAATTGTACACTCGTGCATTTTCAATGAAAGAAACAGCTAATATGGCATTTTTTTCTAATTATATTATTAATCCGATTTAAAGGCAACGTGTATATTTAAATTCTTTCATGCATCCAATGTCAGTATTTCGTGGCGTTTAAAACCGTAATTTTATTAATAAATATATCTGCATACAAGACTTATTAGAATACCTTTGAGAACTTTCTATTCATTAGGCTATTCGGTTCATAACGACGTCGGCCAACGCAAAAGCAATATATACGTATTTTATACAAGCAAAATAATATGCATACTACTAAAAACATTCTACATTTTGTGTCGTAGTGTCACTGATACGCAAGATACTAAATCGAGTACAGCGGATTTGTTTCAATTATTGTTTAGCACTTATTACAACAAATAAAACCGAATGCCTTCAAACATTGACTGAGAAATCATACCTGAAACAAAAATAATGGTTGGACATTAACTCTTTCTCACTCAGAAGCAAAGTGAAAATGGCTATGTGCAAACAGCATAAAACCAGAACAGCCTGCGAGTCACTCGCAATCAAAATACGTATCTAAGTGGTTAAGAGTTAACTTACAAAATAGCGCTCGACCACTAAAATTTCACCACGCACATCTATATGTGCATCTTACTTACCCTGGCCCCTAACCGCGGCGAGTTTCGTACACGTGGTCGACGTTGGGCGTCGACTTCCCACATAAGAAGCTCTAGCGCGATGAACACCACGATTGGCGCGTGACGCAGAGCGATGGACTTCCGGTAGCGCATGACTGACGGGAGTTTACAGTTATTACCGTTGCTATCAACTGTTGCTACAAGCACAATTGCAACCGAAGCTCTATTTGTTTCTCTCCCGCGAATCCTTAAATCTGTTGATAATACTTTTTTTTTAAATTTCCGAATCTAGATGGTTTCGCAAGTCATGCTAGTCACATGAATTGTACAATGCAGTGTTGGTCCTTTCTTGAAAGACAGTGCGGCGTCATAGACACACAATAAATCATGTATACTCCGTAATGCATTCAACGCGATGCAAGTTTTTCAAATTGTCAACAAGTTCTTCAGTGCTTACGTGTGGCCCGATTTACGTCCACTTTAAGTATAAACTATGCACGTTCATATCTCTATGATCTCTTATCCATTGCCAAACTCTGGCGGCTATCAAGTGATTGGGCACCAACGCGGCACTGAAGATGGTTCTAATCAAAGATTCAAAGCGATAAGTCGTGTGCAGTTGCAGAATATCTCAGCAGTATTGGCGTATTTGCCAAAGCTGCACAGACTTCGGCATCCTATCCAATCATTTAATCATAAAAGGGACGTCGGGGAAAAATGAAAGGCAAACACAAAATCCAGGATTTCCATTTTCTTCGACTTTGGTACACTGGTACTTAAATTGATGTCTGATTCGCGTCTGGATAAGAAAATATAGTTGGACATTGATCATTTTTCATCTATCATTTATTTTTGACAGCGTATTACTATTTGCAATTTCCCAGAATATATTGCCGCCATTGAGCGGCAGCTAATAGTTTGTGACCGCTCGTTTATAATGGGCTATCGGGACTCGAATCTACCGTCGCGGCAGTCAATCGACGATCAGAAACGTCAAAAATGATTTGTGGAGAGTCTGGCGAAACTCTGTCGCCGGATTCATGTCTTATACGCCTGAACTTATGTGTAAGTAAGTTTCCGACTATTGACTTGCTAGATGGGGGAATTTTAATACAATTTGCCGCGACCTATTTCCAATCTCGGACGCCGTTGAGTCATGTTAATGCAAATTCATACACTAGGCGCATCATGACCTCATTTCTTGGCTAGTAATAGTCGAAATACTGAGTCACCCACCAACCCCATATAGAACAAATTGCGTAAAGGAATAAACGGTATTAACTTATTGTAATCAATTTTAAGCGTTCTGTTTATCGTATAAGTCTGTTGGATTTATAAACGAATCCCACATACAATGCCATAGAGAAATAATTTCTCATATATTCATTTAAAAAACGTAACTCGCACATTGACTATATGTGACAATATATTCTGCTTATAGGTGCGTGGCCCTGTCTTCTATCTGAAAGCAAAGGTCACCTTTTAGCAAGGGATATACTTTACAACAAACATCATATTAAATCTACTATACTCGTTAAGTGTAGTCCCAGATTAGACTGTGCAGTTCGAACAGGGTAATCAGGGACGATACTTTATGTTATTATTCGTTTTAAGTAGATCTCTGTTGAGAGAAAATCCGGTTTAAGTGAAAAGTGTCGTCCCTTATTAGCCCCTGTGGACTACATAGGCTTATCTGGGACGAAACTTTACGAACATGCATTAAGCCCGGTTTTCCCACAGTATGACTCACATGCGCTTAAGTCACTGCGACTGTTTACTGAATTCATGTGCAATAAACGTTTCCGAATCAAACTTTTCCGGCGATGTTTTCTTGGTCTTATTATGCCCTTGACAAGTAATCGCAGTGAAGAGGGTTCGAACAGATATTAAAGCTTACTCAACGGTGAACCATGCATTAAAATAATTTTACTTAAACGTTGTAGTCTTGTTTCCCACTAAGTTCAAATGGAGACTGATATGGAATAGCACTTTTTATCTGACGATTGACTTCTCTTTGTAGCGACCGACATCTATTTGTTCCATTTGTTTATAATGGCAATTATTTGGGGGAAACAATTCGTATCACCGTAAAACATTGGCCTTTACTATATTTGTATAACAAACAATGATTGATGATTGCATATATAAGCCTCGTTATGGGAAAAACAGGGTTTAATGCACGACACATTTTGCATGTATGGTATTTTTTGTTTAAAGGAATTTCTTATCGAAATTCGGTTTAGGCGAAATGTACACGCACATGCATTTAGTTCAGTATTGTTCACAAGTTTTATATAACCAGAAATTAAGACACGCCTAAAGAATGCAGCTGAAAAAATCGTTTCTGTGATGATAATTTCTTGCGCATATATTTTTAAGCCTTTTAGATAAACGAATACGAACTATACTAATGAAACAATGCTAGTATAGGCCGGAGCGTGCAACCCGCGCTACCAAACTGGAGCCGACTCATTAATCACGAGTATCGGGCCATAGCGGCCTGTGATTTGACCGTTCCTATAGTTGTGACAAAGTCGACCAGAAATAAGATCTGACAAAAATGCCCATTTCTCATAAACGAGTACGGAACCCAGTGGTTATATCATTCTGTCAATATCACCATCCTTTTGTTCAATAAACTAAACGTAATTGGGGGGTTGCTTCTTCCTTTTTTCTGGTGTTTTCTTTTTGCTTTAGTGATTTGTGTTTGTGTGGCGGATAATTTGAGTGAACACGGAAAGGTAAGACATAAAATACAAATATTTTTGTTTTTATATTTTAAACGGATTTTTGCATGAGCTTTGATGTTTTTGGCACAACGGCCATCGATGAAGTATTTGATGGAAACCTTTTGCACTATATAAGTGTCTTTATATTACAAATCCGAAAGCTATTGGAATCAGAATCAAAACTTTAAAGAACTATTCATACGCGTTTTAAAGAATGTTAAGCTATATATGTTTTTAAGAGAATCCCAAAAATGCAGTTTTCATTTATTTACGGAAGTTTTTGGTTTAATTGTTCATTGGATTACTGTAATGTGTGTAACTTAAAATTAAAAAAACTATTATTTTGAGCAACCAGCTCGAAATAAATATATGGACATAATTGCTAGTGATTGCAATCATTAAAAAATACTAGTATATGAGACGAATCATGCGAAAAAGGGTCTTATGCAATATGCGACAAGCGTAACTACATAAACTAGCCTACGCGTCCCTACAATATGGTCAGAAGCTTATCTGTCCGCTATAAAAACACGCATGATGATGATGATGATGATGATGATGATGATGATGATGATGATGATGATGATGATGATGATGATGATGACGATGACGATGATGATGATGATGATGATGATGATGATGATGATGATGATGATGATGGTGATGATGATGATGATGATGATGATGATGATGGTGATGTTGTTGTTGTTGGTGTTGATTATGATGATGATGATGATGATGATGATGATGATGATGATGATGATGATGATGATGATGATGATGATGATGATGATGATGATGTTGTTGTTGGTGTTGATTATGATGATGATGATGATGATGATGATGATGATGCTGATGATGATGATGATGATGATGATGATGATGATGATGATGATGACGGTCATGATGACGACGACGACGATGACGAAGATGATGATGATGATGATAATTATGATGATGATGATGATGATGATGATGATGATGATGATGATGATGATGATGATGATGATGATGATGATGATGATGATGCTGCTGATGATGATGATGATGATGATGATGATGATGATGATGATGATGATGACGATACGATGACGATGAGGAATGAAATCACTTGAACTCATCCGACGCTTTGTTTTATATGAGCTAAATTAATTCTTTTCACATTATTCACAGTTCTCGCGATGTCTCCCACGTCCATTTTCCTGATCGCCTGCCTGTCCATGTTCCTGTACGCAGCTAACGCCGTGGGCAGGCGGTTCGAGCACGGAACAATTCGCAAGAGAAACGTGGGACGGTCCGGCCGATATTTCCAGGTAACAATTTTGAGAATTGTTCAATTACAGAACGACTGAATAAGGTTTTACATCTAACCTAAACAGCATGATGCTGTACTTAATCAAAGTACTTACAGCACTGGTGTGACGATGCTTTAGAATAGGATTGATATAAAAGCATCTATTTAAGTTTATCTACATCACCACAATTGCGTATGTGGGTACGAAAATTTTGGGTCGGAAAAAATGGGTACGAAAATTTGGGGTACACAAATTATGCCCAAAAAATTGGGTACGAAAAAAGATTTTGTTACGAAAAAAATTTGGGTAGGAAAAAAATTTGGGTACAAAAAAAATTGGGTACGAGCAAAAATTTGGCTACGAACAAAAATTGGGTACGAAAAAAAATGTGCACGAAAAATGTAGGGTACGAACAAGAATTGGGGGAACGGGGAAGTAGTACCCGTGGGGAACTGGGAGGCGGGTTACATTCTCGATCAAATATAACAAGAAATATCTTTAAAAATATATTCGACGTGTTTTTTCTGTACCACTTATCTTAAAAAAACGTTCTGTTACAGTAAAACGTGTGTGGATTATAACATTACGTTTTAGCATATACATTCAAAACTTGACATGCTCTTTTATTACACCATGCACTTTAATTTCACATGTGTATCATACCAAACTTTATATTTCGTTGTCTCCTTTCCTAAGTTAATGATGCTATGTGTACGGACGTACTTTCACATGCCCATGTGCATGAACATATAATTTTTCTCTTTTGATTATTGTTTTTATCTCTAGTTCAATAAGCTTAGGCATGTCTTTTCGTTACGTTCGGCAATAATTTCATGATGATTCCCGAAAGTAGGTATGAGCACATAATCGTAAGAGCACTTGAATATGTGAGTTCGCCCATGAACGCATGGTAAGGTTAACTAAATCTCCGCGATATGACCTAATATGTGTTTAAAACAGCAAACAATATCCAACAAACGAATGAATTATCAAACATAGTATGTGCACTGATGTGGCTCTGTAATTTCTGTTTGAAAAGTTTATTAAATATGCAAAATGAGAAAGCACGCATAAGAGCGAGTTTCACAGATGTAATACGTATGTTGTTCAGAGTTTGTTTACGGCTATTATGCTGTTTATATACCATAGTTGCTACAACGTTTACAAATGGCAGGTTCGAAAGAATTCGTTTTCTTTACACTCATGATCGCGTTGAAAGTTAATTATACACGTTTAAATTCGCAATTTATTTACTGAATCACGACAAATGTCAAATACAATATAGAAAATGCATAGTTGTTTCATTGATCAATAAACCTATAATGGATTGAATATAACTGATTTAAAATAAACGTTTTCAAACTATTATTAAAACTTTTTCCCTAAATATGCTGTCCTATTTATAGCTGAGCTTCCTATACCTTTCTCAATGATAATCAGCGAGGTATGCCGATTAGAAAAATCGAGCTATCTCAATCTGGCTCGGTCTTTTACATAGGTCGCCATTGTGAAGAATTTATTCATGGTATGATAACTTAGACGAGCAGCATCGTCAAAAAGATAACGTACCGATAAATGCTATGTACTGCGTGTTGGATATGGGATTTTTTTCTACTTTTTGAAGAATGGGTTTTTATTTGACATATTTGCAACTGGTTTCAAACGGTGCGCGACTCCCACAAATATTCCATCATTGTATATCAGACACTAATTGAGATCACAAACTTATTTATTTATTTATTAAACTTTAATTATGTAAAAGAAACTGTTTCCACATTTATGTAATAAATTCTACGTTTCACACATTAGTGTAAAAAGTATGATCTTAAATAATATTGTCCAATACGGATATGCAAACGTTGTTTTCGCGACAAGAATGAAAAAAGAGAGAAACATTTTTTCTTGAAACATATGCAATCGTTTTCCTTCAGAGATTGAACAACCCTCGTCGTCAACCCCCGCAATGGAACATAAACGCCGCTTTAACGAACGAATCTGATTGGTCGAGGTTCATACCCGACATACCTACAGGCGACGAAGTCGACTGCTACGTGGAAGTTGAAGTGGTAAGAATGTATGATTGTGCAATGATCAATTATTAAATAATTGCATTTTTGCCGTGCCATAGTGCATATTGTATTCGTTTAGCGACCGGGGGTCATTTGTTCAATCCCCACAGTGGGGGCGTTCTTAAGATATCCCCAAAGGCAACACGAAACAGTTCTAAGGTCACTAGTTTAATCTAAGCTGTGGTACCGTCTTTTCGATCACCAAAAAGTACTGGTTCTACTAAAAAAAGGACTCGAGAGTGACCTAAAATAAAGTTAACAAAATAATTGTTTAAACGACTGTTTTAAGTATGATTTTATGCAGGCGGCGGTATGAATTGCTTCTAAATTTTATATAATACAGTAATCGTTTTTCGACAGGTCCACCGCGTCGGCGGAAGGTGCGTTCGACTGGGAGGGCAGCGGCGCATGGCCGTCTGCCAGTCTGGCATGTATCTGGACGTCCACAGCGACATCTGCAGGGCGCGCATGCGACAAACGCAGACAGAAATTGCAGCGTCGGCGGCTGCAGAGGCAGCAGCGTCCGGTGAGCCATCAGAGCCGGTGGCGTCCTCGAGGGGTTCGTCATCAGGAGTTTCACACCGAGAGCATTTCAGGAACCAACAGAGAATGGCAGAGCTCGTGACGCAAAACGCGCAACCGGAAATGGATTCCAGCGTTCCTGTTGTCAGTGCAGACATCGATGACTGAGTAGCGCTTTGTATTTTCTTTCATGAGATCTGCATTGTCTCGTTTTATCAAAACTTTAGACTGTTGAGCAGCAAATGCAGTTCAGTTATAGTGTTATGATGAAGTAGTTGATTTTAGTGTATTTTCACAAATAAAATAAATGACGTGAATATTATTTTGGTTAAACTTCATGTGTAGTTTTTGTCCACGTCATATCTAAATTATCTCTCTATCTTTTCAGTGGAATGAAAATAAATTCACAAATTTTACAATTGGCCTGTTTCACGATATCAACAGATATTTTAGAATTGTGAATGTTTGCCAAATAATAAGCGAACGCCACCTTTTATTGCACACCCACAAGCGTACCGCGGTAACTATTTCCGTTGTAACCAAAGGCTAAACACAGTTGGAGCCGTAAACACTACTCTATCATTTATTTTAATTACTAATAATGGCCGAACACTGAAATTCGAGTATAATACGAATGCGAATCATTAATCACAGAAATTCAAACAACTGTCCCGATTTGATCGCAGTTTGATTTGATGTTTCAGTATGGAAGGCCAAAACTGCTTTTTGTTGAAAGAAATTACTATGTTTGATTATAAGGCATTTTGTTGAGACGAGCCGGTATTGTATGAGTCAAGTTGTCATTATAAAGTGTCAACTTTAGAATTTAAGTTTGATTTAAGTTTAGCCCAGTCTTCATTATGTTGAGTCAAGTTGGTATTACATTTAGTCAAGTTGGGATTGTGTTGTGTCAAATCGGCATCATGCGTAGTTGATTCGTCACAATAGTGGGTAAAGATGGCGTTATATGTTCAGTTAATGTGAAAACACGATAAGTCGAATTGGCATAATGTTGAGTCCAGTTTATATATTATTGCGTCTTTTATACATTAAATTTAGTCTATTTGAAATTACATTTATTTAAATTAGCGTTGTGTTGGGTAAAACAGAAAATAAATCAATAACGATATTTTATCCTTTAGCCGCCCTGTATATATATTAACTATTTCTGCGTTGTTTACTGTATGACGACCTATATCTTGATGACTTGCAAGTAACGAAATGTTAACATGTAGATATAACTGAAGGAGGAATTGCTTATTGTATTATTGTCTGCGTCCCGATGACAGCTTTTATACCATATGAAGACAAGTCGATATAATTTAAGTGGACAAAGGGTGTTATTTTAAAATATTTTACCTAGATTTTACCTAGATTATGTCGACCAAATATTTTTTCGGGAAAAGCTGGAAACATGTACGTCGAGACTTTAACTTAATGCCGTTATGGCGAGTAAAATTAAGTGGGGAAAACCTACAAAACTATGACGACATGCCTTGTTATTTCACAATAAGAAGATATAAACTAACCCGGCAGGACCATATTATCGAGGTGTATATCATCGTAGTTTTAGTGGACACGTTGAGTTATTTTTTACGCCATGATACCTTTTTCATATCATGCCGTCATAGAATTTTGACATCATCACAGCCTCAGAGTGTACCATATACGTTTCCTATTTTACTATGACGACATACCATGTTATTTCACAGCAAGTCAATATAAACTAATTCAGCTTGTCTTATTATTGCGGTGTACCACATACGCTTCCGTAGTTTACATACCAATTTGACTAACTTAAAGTCATCTTCACGTTACATAATGCGATTTCCATCCATCATCAGTGTTTTACCAAAACTTAATTCAAATTAACTCAACTCAAAAGAAAGTCAACATGACTCAGTTTTAACCGACGTTGACTCCACTTAATGCCATCTTTACTCAACATGAAGCCGATAAATCGACGTAATTCTAAACATAGAGAATAATAGGTTAGTGTTGATTATAGATCAGGTTTATCATGCGAGGCTTAGAAAACAAAAAGCACGAGCCTTGGCGAGTGCTTTTTCGTTTTCGTGCCGAGCATGATAAACCTGATCTATAATCAACACTGACCTATTATTCTATTTATCCCACTTTTTATTCAGTAAACTTTTTTTATTTAAACAAAATAAGTTTTCACGAGTGTTTGTCGTACTTTGATAATGACTGTAGTGTAACCAAGGTCAGTGTATTACTCCGCGTTCCAAAAATAACCGCTGATCAAATAATCATTTTTTTAAATCAGAATATCGTTCTGTAACAAAGTGTCGAGCGTTATTAATTACAATTTTAATCATATTGAATTGCAAATCTTTAAGTTTTATGATATCAATATGACATTAAGTTGTTATATACAAGGAACTACATTTGTTTACAACGTAGCCTAACACCACACACAATTCACTTTCGATATCAAACTATCGAGTCGATCACGAGGTGCACATTATTTGCTTCTTTGTTATAATATGTGGTTATTTCGTGACGAAATAACAAAGATTACTTGGATTTAAGCTAATTATATACATTAACATTTTGAATGTTGAAAGTGGCACCAAAGAATTGTGAGGCAAAGTTGTTCGAACGCTGGTGAACCGTGAAGTGACTGGGTGGGGCGAACATCAAGATCAACTTGTTCGACGGTAGACAGTGGTTGTCTAGGCTGCATTTCGGCCATAGTTTCGGTGCGTGAAGGTGTACAAGAGGAACTGTTGGATTGTTACATTTACTGGACTGAGCAAGAATGAACACTTTTGCAGCTGTTCAACAGATATGTTGGAATGATTGGTTAAGGACTGGACATTTTTGTGCCCTGTTATTGCCATGGTTTCAGTGGGTGGATATTTGTATTTCGAAATTTTTGGACCAGGAATTTACGAACTGAGTGGTTCGTTATTCTCTTGTGCTTGAGAAAGCCGGAGTCTTTTGCCATGGCCTTCAGCATCTGACCTAACTTGTTGACACCCAATTGTTGACGGCTTGACGCAAGAATCACCGGGATGCAGTGTCATTTGTGCGTATTGCCAGGTAGAAAAGATGCTTTGAAGAAAAATCAGATGGATGCATATCCGAGTACAGCTTGTAAATTAACACAGGATTTCTTGGTCCAGACGATTGTTTTCTACGGTCAAAGGGGAGCAACTCGCACTGACTTCTTCAAAGGGGAGCAACATCAACAGAAACTATTTGCATAGTGTTAAATTTACCTAATACTTGAGGTTTTAATAAAAATAAATGACAAAAAAACACGTTTTTTTGCTACTTTCCTTTGTTTTAAGGTCATTAAGATTGACAAACATTTGAGATTGTTTTTATTATTGATGCACTTGGCAAACACAGGTGACGAGGTGCGTGGGAAAAAGTAGTCCCGGTTCGGCAGTTGATGACGTCATTTCGTGCCATTGATTATAGCCTTGCCGTTGATTATAGATGAAATTTAATAAACGGGGCTTTAATCAACCGAATTCGCTGTAATAGTGGGATAAAAATATGCATATCAGTTTCTCTCATCAAAGGACGTTTTAGCCTTTCATATTAAAGCTTTACACGTATAACGTTTGGTCGACGTCGATTTATGCCATTCTCCTTAAAGTACATTACTATAAATGCGTTCTTGGTGAATGTTATATAAAACATATATTATATTAACATATATTATGTTAATATCAAATGAATGCTCTTCAACAGTAAACTTCACTCGTTTTGTGAAATCATTAGGAGGTTCACAAAAAACATTCGATACAGTCTCGTACGTGCGATTCAAAACTTAGTGTGTTTTTTATTTAGGTTTACCTTAACGTTCGTTGAACACGGTCGCTCAAAGAACTACGTTAATTTAAGCATGATATGTTAGCCTGCAGCTATTTCGTCATTTCGACATGTGTCCGACATAAGAGCCTATGCATGAACAATGCATGAACAATTCCTTATCCGACTACGTATGGACAGTGCTCTGTGAAAAGAGGGTTTATTGCATGTGCGTAAAGTGTCGTCCCAGATTAGCCTGTGCAGTCCGCTTTAATGATATTTTAATGGTGAAAGAAAGTATCTTCTTAGCAACAATCCAGTTAAGGCGGAAAGTGTCGTCCCTGATTAGCCTGTGCGGACTGTGCACAGGCTAATCTAGGACGTCACTTTACGCACATGCATTAAACCCCTTTTTCACAGAGCACGGCCCATATATATTCTTGGCGCTGTATTATTTTTTTTTGTTCAGTTTGGGTGTCTAATTTGGCAAAAGAGTCGCAAAGCCAAAATTGCCACTTAAACGAAGGGCTTACCTAGTTTAACATCGGTTTGGCACTAAAAACTGGCATCTACGGTAGTTGCAAACCGTTTCTTTAAATTGCTTTTGCTGTCAAGGTTTTAACATCACATTACCCAATTTTGAATTCATCACGGATTAAAATGTTTTGTGAAAAAATTTAAAAGAGTTGGCAGTCTGTTCACGTGTTGACTACGGACAGCGCATGACGGACGAATGCCGATCCCTTAACCTCGTCATTATCAGCTAAAATCCAATGCGAATAATTAAATACAATTTTGGCTTGAATTTATTTTGGGGTTTAAAGATTACAGAACACATTTACATACAGCAAATATTGTACATGATCTAAAACCAGACGAATGACATTGGTAACTTATTATGTTCAATTATTATTCCACAACTGCATTCACCATTTCGGTTTTCTGTCATTGACTTTTCAAACACATCATCGCAGGATCAAAGGAGTGTCAATCAGCGCCCTCCACCGGAAGTTGCTGGCGGCTCCGCTGCCGCCGATTTTCGACGATCTGCCGACAGCGGGGCTCGAACACGATATGCGGGCCACTCTGACAGATGTAAGGGCGCCTCCTGTCGCCGCCCAGCTGCGTGCATTTACCGCCTTGAATCTGAATCTGAGACATGCAAAAAATATATGGTAGTGTCATGGCAAGCGGGGAAAATTCTAAAATATATTAACAACACAAAACACTCATTAATATGTCGATTGATGTAAAAATTGCTGCATTAACCAAAATATAGTTTATGATTGATGTTATGTTGCAATCATCTCGCTGCATGCATACAACATTCACAACACCCTATTAAACTATTGTTAATGGCAACACGTATGTCAGCGTATGAAAAAAAACAGGCTGATATAATAGTGTGTCCTATTAGAACAAAACGCATGTGAGACACAAGATTTGCCATGTAAGCACTAGGTAACAGAGGCTTAGATAATCATATCATATGTATTTATTTATTTATCCAAAGTTATGGACACTTTTAATGATACTTACGGTTTGTAATTCTATATGACAGTCGACGTCCTGTGGTGCCGGAATGGTAGGAACTGTAAACAGGAAATGCTGCCCCTGACTACCTTGGTCCCGTTGGTTTCCTGCTGACTCCCGCGCCGGGTCTGCGTCTGACTGAATGCCGTTATGTGAGATGTTTCCGGTCAGCTGAGTTGTCGATTCTACTTCCTGGTTGGGGCCGGAAGCTGGGTGATTCTCTTCGATCGCCGATCGGTAGGGGCCGTCTATTTCCGGTGGTAAGCGCTTCGTAAATTATAATAATATATAAAACGCTAGAAATATCGTCTTGTCAAAAGATAAATAATTTTCTTAGCTATTAAAACAACAACTGAATTTTTCACTTTTTTCTATATGTTCATCAAGTAAAAATAAGTTCAATAGTAAAATTGTGTTATACAAGTAAAACAGTTGATGCCTTGGTTTACGTCCAATACAAAATATGGTTCTTGTTATCAATATTATGTGTGTACTGTTTTACCAGACCAACAGCACACGGTAGAAATAGGACAATCATTAATATAGGCTGTAACGTTGTTTAGTACGTGGAACAAATTACATCATGCAGCGTTTTTATTTGAATGACAATCATATTATCAATGCGCTATATATTAATATTGCAATACCGGTAAATACGCTGTGATTAATCGCATATCATAAGCATTTAAACAAAATGCTAACGTTCAACATGAGTTTATTTTGAAAATGTCTTATTGAATATAGTGTTTTGTTGTGGTAATAAAGTTTTTTACCCAATTTTACTATCGTTCTAACAAAATATATATTTTATGTGCCAATACTTACTTTAAGCATGCATTCATATACTGTATCGATATAAGATAAAAAGCAAACACCACTTCGAACAAACTGGCATTACAGCGACCAGTCATGCAGCTGGAAACTAGGTTTCATAATTCCATTGACATTCAGTTCTTTAATTCCTGTAATGCCACTGTAATGCCTCGGTGGGATTTTCTGTTTTCTTAACTCTTTCAGTGCTGGAACCGAAATTTGAAGGCCTTTGCAAACAGTTTGGATCCAGATGAGACGCCACAGAACGTGGCGTCTCATCAGGATCCAAACTGTTTGCTATTCTGATAGTATTCTTTGAAAAAAATCGAAGAAAATGGTTATTATAGAAATTCAGCAGACAACATTTTAGCAGACGACACATTTCCCAGCATGCAAAGGGTTAAATGAGCCGCGTTCTGGGAAAATTGTGCTTAATTCGTTTGCGTAAGGTGTCGTCACATATTAGCCTGTGCAGTCCGCAGTGGCTAATCAGGGATCTGCATTTAAGGATTTTCTCGCCTGAACGAGAACTCTTCTAAAGGAGAATCAAGTTCTTAACGGAAAGTGCTGTCCGTGAATAGTACAGGCCAATCTGGGACGTCACTTTTCGCACACCCTTTTAGCCCAATTTTACCAGAAAGGTTCTGAAATAGTCTCTTACATACATTCCGTGGCATCAGCCTGGCTGGATTCCTCCGTCTACCATCGACACCATCGGCGTTGCCCAGCGACGCCACCGCGATGAGATAGACCAACTCGGGTGTGAACAACAGCATTTTTACGCGCGTACAATAACTTACGTTAGTCTGGTTTTGAAATAAAAGCTTTTTGTCCCAATCTCGAAATATACGCTAGCGACTCTTTTTGTTATGCACCTATTACAAAACTGCGGAGGCAATTATTTTACAATATAATGACGACAAATTTGTCCACGGGTAGATGCAGGTACTTAACTGGCAAAAGCAAGTCGTTCACATGGAAATGTAAGTCGTACGCCAGTAAATGTAAATTGTTCACGAGAAAATATATTTGACCAGCAAATGTTTTGTTTCGCCTCTAGTCAGAGGTCTTTCACCAGAACACGTAAGACGAAACCTTCATGTCACTAACCAGGTATTAAAGGGGCTTTTTCACAGATTTTGTTATGTTTTGAAGTTTGTCATTAAATGCTTTATATTGATTAATGTAAACATTAAAATTTAAAGCTCCAGTAAAAAAATCAAAATTAAAATTTAAAAAATAAAAAATAAGTAGCCCACAGCAGGCCTCGAACCAATGACCCCCGGAATCATGAAGTAAAAACGCATTAGCAAACTGAGCTATCCTGCCAAGCATACATAAGAGGCGTATTGTATACGTTTTATAAGCAATCTTCGTAGTTTCACAAATTTAAACGACAACAACAGAACTCTCAAAGTTATTCAATCGTTTCGCGTTGCAACGCTTTATATTTTTTAGGTTTTTAAATCGTCAAAAGTAGCGTCTCATGGCTATATAAGACCATGGCAAATGTTCAGTAATACTGTTTCCTCACAAATATCATAACTAAACCGAAAATTTGCGAATCTGAAACAACTTTTTTCAATTTTGTCAATGTATCAAACCGTAAAAAGATCCCTTTAAAGTGGCCTTTTCACAGATTTTGGCATATTTTGAAGTTTGTCATTAAATGCTTTATATTGATAAATGTAAACATTGTATCTTAAAAGCTCCAGTAAAAAATCAAGAATAAAATTTTAACAAAGGAAAAAAAGTAGCCGGTATCAGGGCTCGAACCAATGACCCCCGGAGTCCTGGAGTTAATCTGAAGTAAAAACGCATTAGCCCTCTTGGCTATTCCGCCGTGATTACACAATGTAATAATTTTATACGTTATATAAGCAATCTTCGTAGTTTCGTAAATTTAAACGACAACAACAGAACTCTCCAAATTATTCAATCGTTTAGCGCTGCAACGCTTTATATTTTTTAGGTTTTCAAATCGTCAAAAGATACATATAATGGCTATATTGGACTATGGTAAATGTTCAGTAATACTGTTACCTCACAAATATCATAACTAAAAAAAAAATTGCGAATCTGAAACAACTTTTTTCAATTTTGTCAATTTACCAAACCGTGAAAAGATCCCTTTAATCGGGAAATGTATGTCGTTTATAGCTAAAACGAATGTAAGTAGATCACTTTTGTGATCAGTTCACAAGTACACAAGTAAAAACACTCATGGCACGTATCCATATAATAATTCTCAGTTCGTAAGTTTTTGCTGATGTCACAGGCAAATGTTAATATTCCGGAACAATTCGCATTATATTTTTAAGGTATTTTCACTTAAAGTTGAAATTTCAAGGATACAAATATTATTTTCAATTTTCACAATATATATCCGTCTTATATCACACGCACCTTACATCAAAGCAACTTTCTTTATTTAAACAAAAAAAGGTTCCTCATGTGCAAATCGTTTCAGTAAAATATCTACGCATTTTTCTTGTGGCAAATTATTATGCAAACGTATGTTTAGTGGCTTTATTGAATTGCAATATCAGGAAAACCAGCCTGGATGATCTTATCTCTCGCATGCGCTTGCATGTCTTGTGTCGGGAACGCTTAAAATAAAAGGCAACTGCAAACGCTTATAATCATTATAAAATCGTTCAGTAATGGTGTCTGTTTTTGTCGGCATTTAAAACAAATTCTTAGGGAAAGGCATTATGATATATGTATGTTCGTGATTTTTATCTTCATTTTCCTAGAAAGTTGCAAAATACTTCTCGTTCAAACCGCATAGTGTGCTTCCGTGATGTTTCGTTTTTGCAGTTGATGGTTGCAATTGATATGCTCGAAACGGATGCAACGTAGATGACACCTGCCAATATAACTTAATTGTAATTGATCACGAGCTTAATGATAATGACTGGTAATTTGACCATAGTTGTGTTACGTGGCTGTTGCATACTGGTTGAGAAGGGATACGTCAATTCAGTCATAAATAAATTATGACCCGCTGTTATTTTAACTCTTTCCAATGAAGATGTCTATTTTAGATTTGTGTCAATGCTTGAGCTACATAAACATGTATTATTTGTGTAGTTTTTTCTCGTTAATTTGTTTATTATAGGAACTATATCGATTTTGCTTCCACAAAACGCTGCATCAATATACCTTGACTTCATACATACTTGTACTTTTCTGACAAATCGACCAGTCTTTTTGTTTAAGCTCCACTTGGAGGTATGCTTTTTAGTACAGTGTTTTCTCTTTTTTAATATTGTATCCTGAAACGCGTTATCTCATCGAAATTTTAACCCATGTATGCCTATTGGACTCTCCCATCCTTCTAAATTGGATCAATTTATTTCCAAAATTATGAATTTATAGTAAACTTATTTCTATATTTAGAATATTTCTTACAGAAATTCATTTAAGCAAACAGCGTAGACCAAGATGAGACGACGCATCATGCGGCGTCTCATCTGGATCTACGCTGTTTGCCAAGGCCTTTGTTCTAGACGTTAGACATAAATGGGTTAACGTATTAACTTTAACTCATTGATCCTTTTAAATTTAACTTCCGCTCTCTAAACATTAAATACAGATATTCGGCGACAGAAAGCGTCCCTACGAACAAATTTTCTCTGTAATGTTGTTTTGAATTTTTTTTACAAAACGAAATGTTTTGTTGCTTTTATTTTATTCACTAAGTGCAGATGCATTGATATTTTTGTAAAAAATCGAAACGAGGGCATGACCTATTCTTTATTATTAGATGCCATAAAAGGGTACAGGAATACGTAACTTTGTGAGGTTCACAATTAAACTTTAATGGAAAAAAAACACAACGGTAACTGGTGCAGTATTTTGAATAACTTTTTAAAACAATTTTTCTTGACAATTTCAACTAGTGCATAAAAGACAGTATTTAAAGCTGTTTATGAAAATGTGAAATACGTCCGAATTACTTTATTTTATAAGCCTACGTTGTTGGCCATAAATTCGATCTATACTGCATTCATGTATACAGTTATGCTGAACGCAACTTAAAATGTTGGCACTGATTTTAAACGTATTCAAGGATTTATTATTTAATCTTAAGATATATATACAAATTGCAAGAAAAACTTTATGTTATGAACTCATGATATTTGTAAAGGTATTTCAATAACTGAAAATATTTGCAAAAATAAAGTTCTAAACGGTGCGTTTACATTTTTTCCAATCCGTGTGTTAACCCCTGAAAACCCCATTGATCTTGCAACCTGATTAAGCCACGCGGACTTATGTATCATGTAAATGAATACTGAATTAATTTGAGAATACCCACAATATATGTCCTTGTTTGAATTACTTCGTATGTTGCAGACTATACGTCGTTGCTTGCGTAGATGTTTCTTTGTGTACATTTAGTTAAGAGATTAGTGTTATCTCAAATAAACTCGTATGTATAGATTGCTTGGTTTGCTTTTTAACTTTGGGAATGGATAATTCAGTTGAGTTTTCCGGAAATGAGAGCGGCTACAGAGGCTATAATTAATCCAAGTTACCGAATCAAACTGGCTACAATGAATCCCAGTTACCGAAAGTTACCGAATTTAACTGGTTACAATGAATCCCAGTTTCCGAATTAAACTGGCAACAGTGAATCCCAGTAGCCGATTTGAACTGGTGAAACATGGAAGTTCTGTGATTTACTCATTTTGCTAACAACTACATATTTTGTTATTTTCAATTAAGTATTTTTTGAGTACAAATGTCATTCTGCGATTTTGAAATATGTTTATGTTCTTAAAGAACTCTTATGTATAAACGCGTGACGTGTAATACTTAGAACAACACTATTTATAGTCCCATATGTTTGCTATTTAAAGCAGTTTGCCATTGAGGGATATTCAAATAATTTGTTCCTTCTAGCTGCAGATTTTTAATGCAAGTTGCACAACGATAAACAATATAATCAAAATTATTTTATGAAATTAGAACGTTGTCTGTGCCCTGTTCAGTTCAACGCCTCACTTTGAGATTTGACCCACGCAATGTTACGACCTCATAGAAAAGGCTGAAAAGAAATCCCACAAATAATGTCGTATTTTATACGCTCATGCCGGAAATATCAGAAATAACTGAGCGCGGAATAACATTAAATGGAAAATACAGTGTGTACAAATAAACTGGATAAAAAATAACAGGCTTTATGTGAAATGCTCAGAATAACCAATTTTTTAGTCCTAAATTTGTCTCTAGATATGCGTTTGTAAAGCGTAGTACATCAAAATGACTTTAGAATTTTAAATTTCGTTTTTCTAGTACTCCACACATAGCACACTGAAAAGGTGACCCTATCATAGCCATTTTTATTTTCAAAATTAACCCATTTATGCCTAGCGCCTAGAAAAAAGGCCTTGGCAAACAGCGTAGACCCAGATGAGACGCCGCATCATGCGGCGTCTCATCTGGGTCTGCGCTGTTTGCTTAAAGGAATATCTGTAAGAAATATTCTTAATGTAGAAATACATATACTAGACATTCCTAATTTTGGAAATTAATTGATCCAATTTAGAAGGGTGGGAAAGTCCACTAAGCATACATGGGTTAAAATCAGCATCATATTGTGTGTTCACACCATGTGAGTAGGTGGAGTTATTCCCTGATGATAAAAGTGTCCTGTGATGAGAATATAGTAAGAATATTCTAACCGATGTCAAGAAAAATATCACACACATAGCATGTCAATGTATGATTTACAATCATTCCATGCATCATTCCATTGTTTGAGCAAAATACTTCCTTTATCGTGCAGACACTTTACTTTGTCGTATATTTCTATTATTAGCGAGCAATCGTGTTTAGTTCGTGAAAATTGGATCCGACTTACTTGAAAAATTATAATTTAAACAAGAACTATATTTATGGAGATATATGGCGTTGATTGTGGTTTGTGTTGGTAAAAGATAAAGAGTTATAGCAATGAGATCAATGATAGCGAATGTCGTTTTCTACGCAGTTCTTAGCTGCATCACATGCAAATTGATTACGGGGTGTTACGCCAGATTTCGTGGCTTATTTCTTATTATTAGATATTTATGATCATATATCTATAGATACAGAACAGGAAAAAAAGAATTGAAGTGAAATGAAAACATTTAAGTCAACTGGCCACAAGAAAATTATCCGTACTTATTTGCATTATTTATACGAACAGACCGGGTTTAGTGGTTGTTCAATATGGTGGAATAATTATTGTTAAATTTATCAAAGATAGTATTTATGTTTTGTTGAAAACAAATTAAGAATCTATAATGGACATACCATAATTATATCCTCTGCTGGAACGACGGCTCAATTAAAACTTTACACTTACATGTTTAACGTTAAATTTAGAAAACAATTACAATAGTTTAGTCAAAACGAATATCAGGATAGGGGAAACCAATACTTTTATGACCTAAATTAAATTAGTACACATATTGCAATATTGCAGTAATTACTCAATGTTAGAACGTGAGCCTGTAAGTACTGTAAACGACTTGGCGCTGACAATCTTCTAAATACAAACTGGCACACACAAACTGTATTGATGTCGAGAGTTGAGTGTAAAACTGTTCTATCCTTCAAGCCCGTTCATTAGAGAAAAACTAAATCATTATGAACACGCAGTTAACTTCGTTGCAAAACGCACTGCAGTGTACTTCACAACATAAATCAAAGCGCTGAAGGCACTGAAGATCTTCGCTATTGCATAATTTAACACGCAATTCATTTTTCAAAATCAATCGCAAGTTTGAAATGAACACACGCCATTCAACTTTAAAAAGTGTGTGTCATAGCGCACGGGTCGAGTTTTGTGCGCACTTTTTATCATCCTTATTATTTCATTGAAATAACTAAGACAAAATAAAAACAGAATGCTTTTTTGAAAGTTCTGAAAGCAAAGAAAGTATGATGAAAATGGTAATGAGAACTTAATATAAAGAAGGTTTGCAGTCACCATCATATTAAAGGAATATTTTTTCTAATATCAAATGACTATCTCACCAAGAATATAAATTCATAATGAAAGTTCCGTGTACAAAACTTTTGATTTTTGACACCATATACAAATTCAAAATATACAATAATCTTCGTATCTTGTATATGGAGGAATAAAAGTATATAAACATTGCTGTTTATGCTTTACTTGTTACCCGAGCAGTTCACACGGTGTCAACAACGCTAACATAAACATAGGTATAGAGCACTAATGCGCTTTTAGGCGAAGCTGTTTCAGTTTTCATCTTAGTGACTTTTACATAACGCCAACAGACACGCATGAATATTTTCGAATATTTAATAAGCTGATTCGAGATACAACCTCTGAATTTTTGCTACATCACTGCGTATGTGCTCAATTCAAAGGATGTAGCACTGTTCAGTGTAAGAAATTCCGGACTACTCTCTGTATGCTCAAACGACACAAATTGTGACCCTGTTACAATTACGCGTTACAATCCATCTCGCAGAATTTCAATTTCGCCTCCAAGATGAGAAAACAATCATTAGCGAAATAGTATAGTGTCACGATAAGAGAAAATCGTTAAATATCATACCACAATGTTTGCCGTACTTGGTCAGCACGTCTGGAAATCATTCCTTAATGTGTTGATAGGCTGCCATTATTAACAAGTTTGCTATTTTGAATTCTATTTGGAACAAAAAGCATTGTTTTTAAATGTGGGATTTTCAATTCGCAATGAGATTTGTAATGACCCTCGTCATGCGAAAATGGGTCTTATTCCATATGCGCCCATCATATAAATAACCCACTCAGCTATCCCTCCTTCTGGTAAGGAGAAACATAACATATTGAGTGATTTTAAAGCGAACAGCGTCGCCTATGGCCTGACTGCGCAAGAGCACATGTTGGGTTTAACAAACGCTTGCCGAAACGCATAAGACCCATTTTCGCATGACGGCGCTATTGACGTGTGATTTAAATGTGACGAAAGAAAACTGCGTTTAAATCAAATATAAACATACGATATATTTCGATAATGAAGAAAGATACTCATAACAAGGCATATGAGGACACATATGAAGTGCTCTCCCGTAGTATATTTGTTATTTACTCACACTGTGTGGTTTGACAATGCTAACACACATTTCATGCGGTGAATATGCAGCTTACAAGTGAAAAACACAACACAATAGTTTAACTTTTGTTTTATTGTATTCAATTATTTAGAAAAGTAAATTGCTAACTTTATTTCAAAGTCGGCGTATACGCCGACTACATTTTTAAAAGACATGTATTGTTATAAATATATTTAATATAATATATTTGGTTGTTTTCGGTTTTAGCGATTATAAAGCATTTTCGAGGTTGCCTATAGTATGCCTGAGTAATTGATGAACTCATATCCAACTGTCAATGTATTGAGAACTGTGAATATAAACAAGCTAAACCTTCTACTAAGCTTCTACTATTGCGTTGCTAGCACCCGTAAATACAAAAGATCGCCGCTATGTGTTGAGAACCAAGAACGCTTTCCAGAAATACCCGATGTAGTAGCATGAACGAGGTTATGAAACAGGTCATTCGTATTATTTGAACTTATGTTCAACGTTTTATAAATTGAGAATATAAATAAGCGTCAACTTTTTCCCAAATCTCTCAATTTACGACCTGTACTACATCATTGAGTTGTATGTGAGAGCGTAACCTATTGCGTTGTTATCGCCCGTAAACTTTCCTTTGTTTATCGACAGGCGCATCTATTAATAGCCTCATATCATGAATGCCAAAACACCCGCGAAAAAGAACCACGTGACCAAATAGGACGCTAAACGCAAATACCATGCGACTACGACTTTAATTATGTAAGAACGCTCCGCAATTCCTCTGAAGCCGGGGCCTTGTGATTGCTTTTACGTAAAGAATTGACCTCTAACTGAAGTAAGCAAAGGAAACGCAGCACCTAATTGACCCATTCCATACTAGTGCGTAATTCTCACCCGGACTCCCCTTTGTTTATCGCCAGCCTCAGATTTATGAATGAGATGAGCGAAAATACTACGTCACGCAGACGCAGCAGAAAGTGGACTATTTTAATCATTCATAAACAATCTCCTCCGCGACACGTGCAATACGATCATTGTTTTTTTTATTCTTTTTTATAAAACACCATTCGAAACTATTGCATTTAACACGATATTAATATAATGTTTCCATTTGTGAATAAACATAATTGTAGAACTCAAACCTCTTGCATAAATTATACAACTCTTTCTTCGCGCGTAGTAAGCGGGAATTGGGCTAATCATACCTAGGCCGTACCGGCCTGAATTTTACATCAAGCATGTTAGACGGTCGCTAAAGCGACCATCTAAAAACCAATTGAATTACCTATTAATGTAAATGTGATATTTGTTTGTAGATTGCACTTTTACGATTTCGAAAAGTGTCTGGCCTACGGGTGGGGTATTTTTATTCAAATTACATTGGACGTTACAAAGTTCAGCAAAGGTAAAACGCTAGGTTAAACAGCTACGCCATTTTTTTTATCCAAATGACGTGTATTTACTTTGATTCTTATTTGCAATAAATTGTCACAATCTCCAGGCAGAGTTGTCGTTCCATGCTTTTACATACCATCTATGCCATCACAAGAAAACCCTACAAGATTTGATAGGATGTTTTGTTATTTTGTATAAGATTTCTATTTTGAAAAGTTGTATAATTTTCATGTGTTTTTTTAATAGTGTAGTTTAGGTTCATAATAAAAAATGAATTACCTAAATTAAAAAAATATAATAAATAAAAACGGTATCATTATTATACCACGTGGCTTGACGATCATCACGGGTTGCTTATGAAGGCAGGGATTTGATCCAGCTGTGCTGGTTCCAGTCATATCTCTGCGCGGAGGTTGATATTGTCAATGGATATATTGAGGTCTCTGTGGAAAGGGAGATAAATATGCTCGAGTTAGATTCAATATATTTTAAGAGTAACACCTCTTGACAGTTTGGGCGGTATAAATTGTATTTTCTTGACGACGTACGTTGCAGCGTTGTTATGAGCATATATATGTGTCTGTTTTTCGTTCCGCAGCTATATATTATGTAATTTTCTTCTCTTTATTCCCCATTTGGATAACTTAAAATAGATGCATGTGTATGGTATATAACAAGTATTTCGCAACAGCATTTATTCTTAAACATATGAAAATATACTCAAACTCGACTGAAAACTTTTCACACACAATACTGCAAAACAATTAAGGTCGAACCACAAACAAACATGTATATGACCAAACTAAAAAGTTTCTTCAAATGTTCATGTATTCATCATGGCTGAAAACTCACTATCCTTTTAAATATACCCATCTGCTTACAAGAGATGCTTAGAAAAAAGAAATGTGACTCGTACTGTTCAAATCTCTTAACTGTGATTTAGATTAAAACAATAATGCAAATCTTACAAAAACTATCTAAAATTCGGGCGTTATTGTTATAATTAATGTGTTCGGATACATCAGCTCTGCGATAAACAAACACACGGTTTGCCCTTGAAAGATTCCTGTACATTTCTTCGGCTATATCTACCGTTATAAAAAAAGAAATGTTATTTCTTAATGTGTTATCTTCGTGAAATAAAGTTATGATTATTATTATATGACCTCTTTTGAATGGAGTCCGTAATAATGATCCGTATTGTCGGGTTCATAAAAATTAATCATGGCAAGGCTAATGCCCTTTATGCATTTCGCAACCAGTCCTAGACGGTGTTCAATCGCGTGTAGAAGTCGACGCTGTTTTGTTGTTGTTCAGAGTTTATTTACAGGTCCATTCGAGCCCCTTCACGGAGTTATTAGGGATGGCCCTGCCCCTGTGACCTTTCAGGGGAAAAAGATTGAATTAGAGCCAAAGTAGGTCAAATTTACCCCGGCTTCCCGGGTATTCGCCAAAGAAATAATTTTAGATCCAAATAGACCAGTGCACGGTGGCCAATGAGACCTTAATGTGCACTGGTAGATAGACAATCTCAAAAGACAAATTCATGTCTGAACGCAGCACCGCTGCAGCACACAGCTCCGCCTTTATGGCCCACTTGTTGTCATCAGCCGTCGTCTTCATCCTCGAGACGGGTCCCCAGCGCGTTGAGCGCACTAGGTCCCGCCGCCCCGGGGTCCCTCTTTAAAGCCACCCCCTCGAAGATCCAGGCATGCTTCAATACCTCCCCAGGAAAGAAGCCTGTTCTGGTCCGCCCCGTATTTCCCCCACACTGGTGGTCTCGCTGTCCCACTATCCCCGTCCCTGTACAGACGGGACCTCTGGCAGGTCCGGGTCAGCGAGCTCTCGACGATAAACAGCGGATGACAAGTCAGCTGCATCTTGGAGAAGACAGCATTCCCAGCAGTGTGGAAGACGTCCGGCTCGAGGGTGACGGACTCAGCTGGATTAGCAGAGCCACCGCAGAAGTTCCCCTCAGGTGAGAAAATCTTCTGCGGACGACTCTCGCCTCGTTCGCGACGCGCACGCTCCAGCTGCTGACCGAGAAGTCGCCGCTTTCGTTGAATTTTCTATAGATATACGGCCTCGGAGTCCTCGGATCTCCGCTTCGCTACCCGGCAAATAGAAGACGGCGCTGTTCAATTCTAACCTTTGAACAATGACCAATAGTGGGTCTACACCGTATCATCAAATTGGGTCAGTCGTGGCCATGTTAGATGACCTCCCTGTGAGCGGATCGAACACTCTCTTTCCTTAAGGTTCATGGGGGGGGGGATAAAATTCATTAAAACTTCGCTTTGGTTTTTCTTCATTCAATGCGGTACAATACGATACCATGGTAAACTATATATCATTTTAAAGCTTAAGACGGATAGAATAATATCAACACATTTTTGACATTCAATATTTGTGTGCTTTATTCATATTTTGGTTTAAAACCAATACATTTTTACACTAATTTACAAAATCTCAATCTAAAGTTAGGAAGGATATGCACTACCTTAAGTCGAATAAATACAAAGCTATATACATATACAAGGTCAAGTTAGCAACATTTCACAGAAAATTATTGTCATAAAACAACAAATGAGTTTTTATTAAACTGCCTTTTTTGGATAAATTTCCTAAACAAAGTTCTAAAAATAACTAAAACGTAACTACTTTTTAAAAATCCAGGTATGGTGGATAATAAGAGTCACAATTCTATTTCAAAGGCTTAACAATTTTGTTATTTACCTCTCAACCAAATTGCAAATTTTAAACCATCTTAAATTGAAATAGATTGCAGACGACATATAAAATTGTAAAGGAATATAAAGAAATCGGCCAACCGATTGATTTTATATTTCGATTCCTTCTACTCATTTTGAAAGCGTGGCCATCGCTGTGCTCCGTGGAAAAACGTGCAAAACAAATCGGTCAAACCACGTGCAGTGGTGAGAAAACCGGGTATGTGTATACACATACCTGAGAAAACACATACTTATTTTGACAGCTGGGTGGCAACTAGTAAAACAACTATTAACGTTAATCAGCAAGAGATCGCACTAAATAACAGAAATGACCACGTAGAGATATCATCACTTACCCTATTTCAAATATTTTCCAGCTGAAAATTGTCCCCCACACGTCTTTTTTAGTTTATGTGTATTGTTTTTCTGGAGCCGAAGTGCATCTCACAGAATATCCATCCAACTTCCGTTGTTTTCACTTTCGTTATTAAAAACTCCGTTTAAAAGAATTATTTCAACTTTTAGATTGATAAAGTGATCTATTATTAAATTTTATCAATAGAATAGTATACCGTTATGAATTGAACGGAGTTACGTATCGATCTTTCTGTCAGTCTGTAAGCGTACTATTTTATGCGCAATTATAAAATACATGTGATTCGACAACAATTGTAAACATTGGTGAAATGCTTCTTATATATTTATTCTTTTGAGTGTTTATGAGGTCTGATCGTGCAGTTTGCAAACATCAACGGAAAGATTACAATCCAATGCATTTGTCAACCGTTTGGAATGTCAATTAGGCGATGAGTGAGTTTTTAGCATGTTTCTTTCTATTTTATTAATTTAAAATTGGCTGCCCCCATGGTGATGAAATGACATGTGTTCGAGTTTCGATATTTCTAGATATGTAAACTTTTTTTACTATTTAAGCGTAACTTGCCCTCGTCAATGTCGATATTATTCACTAGTTATATAATTTTCCGCCGAAAAACGTGGAAAAAACATGATTCAGATTTTTTTTAATAATGCATATTTTAGTGTTAAAATCGCTTTGTATTTTGATTGATTTTGTGGATGGTATGATACGTTGATGTACAAAATTGGTAGCAGTTTGAAGGAAAAACATCATTTAAAGCAAATATGTATACATTTTCAATGTAGCACTCTTCATTTAGTCAAATTTGAGTTCAATGCTAGGGGTCCCACATTTTCAAAATGAAGCCTCTACACGAACCTTAATACCGTGCGTTTCCGCGAACAGAACTTTAAACACAACCTTAACCGTTTTGATGTTTATTTTAATAGTTCGCGTATTGTAAGACTCATTAGTAGATACTCGGAGATACTCGGAGAAATTCAAACATCGAAAGACATAACCAAACTTCATAGGGTTGTTCCAAACTGTAAATCATTTTCAGAACGCGACTCTGTTAATGCCATTTAATGTTAGACAAGAATAATGTGAAACCTTAATATTGATGCATGGGAGTTTTAATTTGTGGTGTATCTTCAAATCATCTTTAGCTAAACTCCATTCCGATATTGACGTATACAGTTAAGCTAGCCCAGCTTTTACGAATTCGCAGAGTATGGCGTTAGTTAAGTTATTTAACATTTAACATGTATGATAGTAAAAACTACTTACACTTTCAGCACTCCCCGTATATGCTTTGTATGTATTTATAGTATACATTTCATGTTATTCTTAAAATGTAAATAGTTGTTCAGATCCATGTATTGATGCGGATACATACATTTTCCGCAAAGATAGGTTTTTAAAATGGGCATGACATATGATCTCTCATATGATCTTACCGGTGGTTATCGAGTAATGGGACGGGAACGTCTTGGGGATTAAAGTGAGGTTGACGAAGTCCGCTCTGGTATCCGAGCGCTCAAGGGCGTCACAATTCGGAGATACAGCCCTTCCAATGTAATCCTATCAGAACCCAGCCATCGACACGATAAATACCTTGTTCCATTGACAGTAAGTGAAGTCGTTGAACGCAATAGGCAAATAACACGCGTAGTATCCGTCTACAAGGAGATTTTGTTCTAAAACTCTCTCTATTCACGAAAGCACCGGGCGTCGTTGATTGCCCTTAACATTACATTGTACTTTTCAATTTCTTTATTTCTTGACAATACACAAACATGCACGTTTAATGATCGAAATGAACATGCAAACGCGCACATTTTTCCACAATTATAGGGTTGACAATTGTGTCAATATTGTGTTAACATCAGACACACTGTATACATCATATCATATTACATGCGTATCCGATTACGTCCGTATAATAAAGTTTATTTCACATTCTACAATTTATGATAGCTGTTAAGGAAATTAATATGCACAATCTGAACATATCTACAATTTGAGGTATTTTTAGAAGTGGTGAACATTTCATTATAAATTACAATTATACAATATGCCTAACGATTGTCGGAACCCTCGGTATATATTCCGTTGTCAATACATCAATCGAGAGGCATAGAGTATATTAGTCAACGTAGACTCCGACAATATATGACGTAAACAGATCACAGTTATACTATATTTAGATACATCAAAGCAACAATGGGTTGTACAATGTATAATTAGTTTCAAATACAAAAATGCATTCAAATAACATATTGATACGAGAATCGTTATCTTAAAAAAGGAACTTAATGTATGGGTGCCAAGTGTTGTTAACCCACGCTCATCAGGGACGACACGTTGTTCTTTTCTGGTATTTTTTGTTTAAATGAAGTCTCTTCTAAGCGAACATCCAGTTCAGGCGAGAAATTGTCGTCTCTGATTAGCTTGAAGGGATTGCACAGGCTTATATCGGACGACACTTTACGCACATTCATGAAGCCAAGTTTTCACAGAGCGAGTCATACACTAATGGTTACCAAGCAATATCTCCGACGTCAGAATAAAAAATAAGCATCACAATGAGCCATCACCGAATACATTATATCAGGGTCTGTAAATAAAGTAGACGTTACAAAGTCATAAAGATTGCTGAATACTTGATAAGGCTTTGTCATCAAAACAAACCACAAGTCACACCCCTTCTTGTAAACTTTTTTTGAAATGTTCAATTTCTGGCGTTGTCATAATTGACAACTTATGTAGGTTGTTTTTAAAATTAAAACAACATAACCAATAATCAATAATCATACACTTGCTAAACCAATTCATAACAGCCATACCAACATAAGACTAATGGATTTATAAAAAAGCGCTTATATGCAGGTGCAAAAACAACGGCATTACTAAGAACGCGTACACCGAACACAATTGTGAAGCCCCATTGGTTGCACTCAACTTGAGGAAACCTCGTATGTTCTCAAGGGACCCATTATTGGGGGCCGGTTGGATCCCCAATATGTTGCACACCATCGGGTAGATGTCGACCGAGTTGAAAGGCTCTACGACGGTATTGGCTGCGATGTTGGGACCCCTGGCGTAGAAGATTGGTTTCATAGACATCAGAGTATTGTCGTAGCCGTGAGCCCCTTTCGACCGATCCTTATACGTTGACGCGTTCTGATAACAAAAGGGATACACATTACAACATTATTTTTCATCACAATGTGTTAGAAACTTGAGGAACCAACTGAAACGTGGATATTACTGATATAAAATGACATCATGCATATTTTTGTTTTTTATTGTAGGATGTTAAAAGTAATATAAATACTCAAATTGAACGAACCTTTCGTAAAATATTTCGAAAACAGAAAGTTAACACATACACAATCAATATTGCTTATAACAAAAGCCGAAATTTCAACCCTAGATATAGTATGGTAACAGGGTGCAAGATAACCTGACATTTTTAAGATCCACATTAAACGTTAATGGATGCAAATACATCGGTAATTGTAGCTTTTTTTCAAATAATTTTTTTAACATTTTTTCTTAAAAATTTCAACTAGTCCATAAATCACAGATTTTTATGATGCTTACGGCAGTGTGAAATACATCAGAATTACTTTATATATATATCATATATGTATGCAATATTTTCATATACATGTGGTACAATTCTGATATTTGTGTTGTATAATTTTTCAAAATATTTGTGTGTTCTAAATGTTCATTATATCCACATATATGTTGTTAAATAGTCATATATATGTTTTATAATTTGCATAATGGGAAATATTTTAAATGGCTATATATTATACCATAAAAACATGAAAATAAAGAACATATATATATATATGGAAAGATTGATTTTTTCAACGTTTGACACGCAATATTGTGACGTGGAAATAAAATTATGATTTAATCAATACTCATTCAGCATTGAAGCCATTACCCGAACAATGGTCCAGTGTTCATCAGCGATCGCCACTATATCTAGAATCCTAGGATTGTTGCTGTAGTGGAAGCGTTCAGGGACGTCTTGGCGGCGATACACGTCCATGTGTTCCGCCCTGGAAAGGTTTCGTAACACTTCGTCCACTTTTCCTGCCGCTACCATGATATTTGCTGTGGAACCCATCGACGGTGGTACCTGTAAAGGGCAATGCTTTTGTTAAAATATATTTACTCACGATCACTCTTCGCGTATTAACATTAAAGTCCTTTCGATTTCATATCAGTCTGTTTGCATCACCTTTTCCACAAGGTTAAGACTTGTTTTACGAATTTTTATATATTTGATTACAACGTAGTTTCATCCATTTTTTGTCAATATTCGGCATACCAGGTTTCCTTCCAAATGACAATATTAATTACACTAAAACGTGAAAATTAGTTCATATTCTTTACAGGTGTGTGACAAATATAGAGTTGGCATAAAAAACTATGGGAATACGTACCTGAATCAAGACATCATTGCTCACATAATGGAGAAGATCTATTAGGTTTGAACTGTCGATTTGCGTCATTCCATGATCGCTAGTGACGATCAGATTCACGCTCTCCCAGAGGCGAGCGCTGTCAAAACTCGATACTATGTAACCCAGAACTTCGTCCATCGCTCGAACTTTAGCTACAATTAAGGTTACGTTCAACTTAATCATTGTGTATCCCTCCGTTGTCGAAAGTAGTGCATATTTCTAAAAGTTCATTTTCTCTTATTGTGCTGTTGTCGAAATCTTACTGCCAAAGCCCTGATTTCAGAGGGTGTTTGAATTTTACTTTATTTAGAAGTTGCTGCACGATATATGTTGTATTGCTATTATTAGAAGAGGACATATCCATCTAAAACGATACCATGCGTGCAACATTTGATATATAGGAAAGCCTAAAAGTTTGGAAAATATGGAACCTGTGGAAACTATAAGCAGTGTAATCTTACCTAAAACCTCCTCCGAGTCCGGACCGTACACGTGACCGGTGAGGTCTGGTTCGTGGAAATACAGCATCGCAAAGCTGATGTCTTTTTCCGGGTCCGTCAACCAGTCTACAACGGTGTCCACGCGCACATTGAACTCAACACTCTCGTTATATTTCCTGCAAGTCACAATATACTAAATATTTCCCTTATATCAATCAATGGTAGTAAGCGAAGACTTTAAGCTAAAATTAATGCAACATTTTGCGAATACAGACCACAGAACCATACATTTTCTAAAGGCTATTCTACGCCGAATTTATTTACGCAATACAAACGCTCAATAATGTTTTTTTTAAAGGAACTAGACACAAAACATCAAAATATACTGTATTTGCACCTTCTTTTTCGGTCGTTATCTAGTGGAATGTAACCCCATTTCAGTGCATTTTTTATTATATATTTTAACGTTATCCTATTTCAGTTCTTTAGTAGTGAATACCTAAGCCAACCATAACAATATTTCTAAAAGATAAAACCAGGAAACTGTTAACGAGCAAGACATCCCTTCAAGTAAAATACGTTGATTTATTAAGAGTGTATAGCGCCTACAATACTCGATTATTTAGTATAATGTAACCTGTACTCGGTCGGTCTGTGTCCCCTTATCACAGACTCGCTTCCGGGCCAATAGTAAGTTGCGCTTTTGAGCCCCGCCTTTTCCACTGTAACCCATAGTGGTTCCCCGCCGTCCCACCAGAAGGTCTCCTTACTGCCCATGTTGAAGCGTTGCCCTGTGATGGGGTCGTACATGGCATTACTAATAATGCCGTGGCTTTCTTCGTACAGACCTGTATGGCAAATATATCATGATATTTCTCAATGAAACAACCATTTATAATTAAAAAAAAACATATTTCCTGCGGGTGTATTTGACTTTATTAAAATTAAGGGCCTGGTTGAAATAAGTGAATAAAGGCTTATATAAAGTAACGGACATGTATGTGTGTGTTTTTTTTCTTCCGATTGGCAAGTGTATTACATGGCTTCGTAAAATGGTTCCTTGCTTGAGGGTGAATCGTTTTACAATATGTCCTTAGTTTAAACACGGTCAACACTTTTTCAATATTTATTTAAATAGTTAAAGCACGAACCTCCTACAAATCTTCACTGCAAACGCTAATGAAACGAGTACCTGTCGCTATGGAATAATGGCATGGAAAGGTCTTAGTGATGAAGGTGTTGTTGATGAAGTCTGCTCTCGTTCCTCTCTCGGCCAACGCGTCGAAATGTGGCGTCGCGGTCTGTCGAATATAGTCCCAGCGAAACCCGTCCATGGAAACCAACAGCACCTTGTTGCTATAGACACCGGCGGCGAGTCCCATTACAACCAACAACCACGAGATCAACTCCATAGCAACGTTGCTTTTAACCAATGAATTCGAAGCCTGGTTATAAGATTTAAAATTGTGAGTGCGTTGCTTTGCATAGACCTAGATGTTAGTCGTGATGAAAAAAGTAATGACAGTCAGAAAAAATGTTTATTACAAGTTAATTAACTCCATCATGCATTAATTAAAAGTATTCAAGATAAGTATCATTCCGTATTAATGTAGACGTCGGACACTAAAGAATCGTAACTTAATCGTAATACAACGGACGGAAATCTGGTAACGTTTTGACACATTGTGGTAAATGCCTGTACTTAAATAAAATTTGTAAACCCATGGCACGTGTTTGCATTGTGCATAGCAAATATGCGAAACATAAGATCAAATCGAGTACTGCGTTGGGAGTTTTGACTGTTATATAAACAAATGCTTTCGTGCTTCAAATATACAAGATACTTTTATTTAAATTTATATAATGGGGTTATATAGTTGTGTACATAAAGACACGCATCTGTGAACTCAATTTTGGGTTTGTTACATGTTTGTATAAAGAAACTGTGCATGTTAGCGACGAGCAATCCTACTTTAATTTAAAACATTAGTTTCGGGAAAATTGTGCAGCCCAAAATCGCTTCATTTGGGTTCGGCTGCGTCCAAATGAGCGTATAAACCATTGTCAATGGGATCCAGAGTCCGGACTTTGTGTTGGTATTATATGAAAAGAGAAATTTCGAATTTTGCTGCCATGGGATTTAAATGTGGTCTTGCAAGTTTTTTTTCCAAATTAAGAACTAAAGATTCAGTCAATAAAGATGACTTCCATAGTTCTTTTTTATTACATCTTTTAATCATTTAACTTAACACTTAGGTTACAGACAAAAAACGTTATTTCATTTATTAAGAAGTATATTGCGTCGAGTAACCACAAGTATTTATTATTCACAATCGCACAAAAATAAATCAACAAATCTTCATGAAATATCCTTGCACTGACAAGATCTATAGAAAGTAATTACTATAGTCATGATCATTAAATTAAGAGAACAGCGCGCTCGACTATTCGAGTGCTTGACAGTATAATCTAAGCCATCATGGGGAAATTGTTCATATTCAATAATTTATAACCATCTTTCAAAAAAAGAAAAAGGAAAAAGATTATTTTTTGCGGGGGGGGGGGGGTAGGGGGGTAAGGGGGTGAGAGGCGGGTATAATGTGGGGTGGGGTAATTTATTAGATGATTTTTAAAAAATAATTATTTTTTTTTCGGGGGGGGGGGGGGGGTTGGGGGGGGGAGGGATTCTGTGTAGGGGCGTGGGGTATTGTTTGGGTGGAATCCATTGTGGTATTCAGGTAAATGTTGTTTTGTCAAAGTAATAATAAAATGTGGTCATAAATAAAGAAGTTATGGCAATTTAAGCAAAATGTTCAATTATCTAAGTGTAAAAGGGGCCATAATTATGTCAAAGTGCTTGATACAGTGGTCTGCTCTTGTTTATAGGTTGTGGTCATGTTGGTTAACAAGTACGCAACATATAAAAGCAATGTGTCAAAGGATATAGGAAATAGTTGGGGTAGTACGCAAACTTTATCATAGATTTATCAATAATATGCATATTCTAAGTATGAAAGGGGCAATAATTATGATAAAATGCTTGATAGAGTTGTCTGCTCTTGTTTAAAGGTTGGGGTGATGTTGGTAAACAAGTATGCAAAATATGAAGCAATATGTCAAGGGACAATGACAATAAATGGGGTAATACGAAAACTTTAACATTTGCTGCATATTCTAAGTGGAAAAAGGGCCATAATTATGACAAAATGCTTGATAGAGTTGTCTGCTCTTGTTTATTGGTTGGGGTCATGTTGGTTAACAAGTATGCACAATATGAAAGCAATATGTCAAGGGATAAAGAAAATATTTGGGGCAGTACGAAAACTTTAACATTTGCACGCTAACGCTAATAATGCAGACGCTCACGCCGACGCCGGGGTGAGTAGGTTAGCTCCACTATATATATTTCATATATAATAGTCGAGCTAAAAATTCAAGTGTTCAATATTTGTGTACAGTTAACCTAAAGCGAAGCCGATTTTCGGCACACTGAATTATTTAAGATATACCTTAATTACAAAAGAATAAAAAACTAAACTCTTTTTGGAAGTTTATTCTGACGATAGTAACTTATATATATAAGGTATATTTGGCTCTATATTAATTGGTAAATGTTGATATGTCGGTAAATATACATGTTTAACAATAATAAAAAGCTCCTGGACGGAAATGGAGACATCAATCGAGATAACGCAATGAGAATGTACATATTTTTTGAATATGCCTACATTATAAAATGGAAACCCAGAAATGCTGAAGCTTTTATCTCTTTATTGTCATTGCCAATCATGTAGGTTTGAGCCGATTGAAAGTCATGACGAATCTTAAACTTAAACTAATGTTTGATTAAAAGTACAGCTAGTTGATAACGCAGAAACCACTGTGTATCTTTTACTTTTTTTAAACCTATAACTAAGCAAGCGTAAATATAACTCAGGTTCAAACAAACAGACGAGTACAAAATAAAAACTATACATGAAAATATATCAATTAAAAACTATAACGAAATCCTCACCGTTTAAATCCTGTCAAGAACACACCATCTTTTGCAAAAATGGCCCTTCGTCACCTGCTAGCCATGAACAATAACACCTCCAGAACGAATGCCCACTTTCCAATCCGCCTAGCCAGATAAGTGTGGATGGTTATGCAAGGGTATTTAATTAGATACGTCTTAACTACCAGATAACGTGTACATCAGGCCAGCTGTTATGAATTCTTGACACGTTTCTCTGTAGCTTGGGAAACATTCCATTTGTTTTCATAAATTCTACAAAATTGATAAAGTGTACCTGTCTACGTTAAGTCTAAAAGTACGGAAACGTATATGGTGCACCCCGGTAATATAGTCATGCCGGATTAGTTTATATCAATTCACTGCGAAATAACAAGGTATGTGATCATAGCTTTGTAGGTTTTTCCATTTAATTTTACTCGCCATAATCAAGTTGAAATCCCGATGTAAATGTTTCCGACTTTGCCCGAAAAAATATTAGGTCGACATAATCTAGGTATCTCACCAATATAATGTTGACGATATTTATCGTCATATATATATATATATCGACATACCCATTTGTTAAATCCATGTCTTCATGATTCATTTCGACATCCAGTGATCCACACAGATATTATTTAAACATTTTTAAACAAAGCCCTTTGTCTACGGAAACGTATATGGTACACCCCAATAATGTGGTCATGCCGGAATAATCTATATCGACTTACTGTTAAATAATATGGTATGTCGACATAGTTTTGTAGCTTTTCCCACCTTAATTTTACTCGTCATAACGACATTAAGTTGAAGTCTCGACGTAAATGTTTCCGGCGTTTCCCGAAAATATATTTGGTCGAAATGATCTAAGTCGACAAATCTACATAACTTTTGGCGTCATGCTCTTGTGAAAATGACTTGCTATCATAGTTTTAGTCGACACGATGAGTTATTTTTTACGCCATGACACCTTTTTCATATCATGTCGTTGTAGAACTTTGACATCATCACATTATTGCGATATTGATTCATGACTTCCGGCGTCGAACGGATTTTTAGTTTCTGGTATATTCTTGCGAAACACGCAAGACCTCAGACAGTCCATTTTTACAGAAGGAATGCTTGGTATAAATGTAAAAATAACATACAGTGTTTGCAAACAATAAATATTAATGTGTTCGTTGGGTTTTATGAGCATTTAGAGAGCTTAAATCTCGATTGATTCATTTAGATATTTTTCTTTAACTAATACATGCAAAACGTGTGTTTAACGACTCACAACTTTTTTATATTGCAGATGTTTGTCTTAGTGGCACTGATATATGTTGACTCATCGTTAGCTGTACTTTCAAATCAAGAAAGGGATGTTTGGATTTCACGTTATCACAAACAGGGCTATACGCGTCTGGATATATGTGGATTTTTGCTTTTCCTACACAACACTGCTCTCAGTTTGAGCAACTGTAACTGATATTGCGAAGGTCTCAAAAGACGCAACGCGTCATCTCTTCTTCCAGACGTTATACGAGCTATTCGCTCAGTATATAAAAGAGGGACGGCTGTATGTGGTTATAAAACTATATGGAAACTGGTGAACAAAACCACAAATGTCAAAGTAACCCAAGCAACAACAAGGTGTGTATGCAAGGTAATTGATCCTGAGGGTGTTGCTGTCAGGTCTGCACATCGCCTGCGACGCAGAGTCTATACCAATAAATGTCCTAATACTATCTAGTCTTTACTATACACATTGATGGGTATGATAAGCTAAAGCCTTTGGAATTGCTATACACGTTGCGGTGGATGGATTGCATATTATGGCTGGAGGCATGTTATTCGAATAATGACCCTCGACTTATCGCGGGCTTCTTTGTTAACTTTGTGAAACGTATTGGTCGCCTTCTACGTCTGGTTCGTGGCGATGCAGGGGCAGAAAACGTTTGGGTACGAGCTATGCAGATAGCGTTTAGGTTTAATGACAGAGATAACATGTCTTGAATGAACAGTTACATGACTGGGTGATCCACTGGCAATCAAAGTATTGAACGTTTTTGGGTAAATTTAAGAGTCAGTTTTACTGTGTTTTGGAGGAACTATTTTAAGGATATGGTAGACAGCGGCTTGCTTCGGATTGATGATCCTGTGCATTTAGAATGCTTCGGATTCTGTTTCATACCATTAATGCAACGTGATCTGAAATCTTTTACCCATCTATGGAATTCTCATCGGATTCGGCAGCAAAGACATGTGGAAGCACGAAATGGGATACCGATAGTAATGTCCTACCAGCCTAAGGCGTATGGAACCCGAGATTTTTCATTTCGGCTTCCTTGCGTATTGGAAACCATTGATCGTATTCAAGACAGATACTTTGTAAAGAAACCGCAGTTTGGATGTAAAGATGACTTCATACCCGTCCTAGAACATGTGTGTTAAATGCAGCGGGAGCAACGGCCAATTCCTGAATCGATTTTTTTCTTTGCTAAAATAAATTCACTCATATTGTTGTACACATTTACAGACATTGCGAACTTGGCAAAAACAGATTAATCATGTTCATCATTTCATTGTTAGATTTCAAAAGAATGAATGAAACGTCACTAATTGTTTGAAAACATGGCGGTCATTTAGTTATGAAATCCTCATAAATTGTGAAATGTTCCTTTCAAAATATGGTTCTTTCAAAAGATTTATTAACATTTCATTTCAAACTTCAATATATTGAACTAAACGACTGTTGTAAATCTTATATTTAATATTAACACGGGTGCAGATATATGATATGTTTATTTTGTATTTTCTTACTTGATTTGCTGTTCCTGAAACTCTAGTGTATGATGTACATGTTTGAAATAAATGTTCATACTGCAATTCGATCTTTTTTTTGAATGGTCAAATAATTCGTTTTTGAGGAAATGGAAAATTATTCAAATGTGACACAAAATTGGGCTATTTGTAGATCAATTTTAGGGCTAGTTAATGTGATCGGTCTTTCTTCGTCGTTCGTCAAAATTTTCACTAAAGCGAAATCACCTACTCAGCTGTGTCAATAATACCAAAACATGAATAGTCTTTAAAGCTAGTAAGGTTGTATTTTGCTTTTATTTCCATATTATGTCCACATCGCACATTATTTATTAAACTATTTTCAAAAATTTGAAAAATTTGTTTACGAGCCGGTATAGTTTTTGTATGAGTTGTGATACACGTACCCTTTGACTAGATCGGTCTATGGTCTGACCCTACATATATATATATATATATATATATATATATATATATATATATATATATATATATATATATATATATATATATATATATATATATATATATATATATATATTCAACCGGATTATAAATGTGTTATTGAAAGCGAATTATGCATTTAATCGCCAATTATACGTGTGCAGTCATCATTGTCAAACGACAAAAATGAACGGCGAATATAAAAGTAACGCTTGACTTTAATGGCATTTTATTTTTCTTGCAGTTGATTACATTATTACAAGTGCCCTATGTTTCACTGGTGTACATTATTCTGATTGGCTATAGTATATCATTTGACTGGGCTTTATTATTCAATGAAGCGAGTTGCCTCCACGAAGCGCACGAGGAAATCAAGCGTGGGACTACTTGGATTAATTTTGCCATTTGCGACATGTACACAGTCGAAACTGCGTCTTGGAAAATGAGGCGCTTACTAAATTCATGCACGAATAAATCCCAAATTATATTGTCTTTTAGCCAAACCATTGAAAAAATATGCACATGCAGAATGATATTGCAATTACATGTATAAGAATTGAAACGCTCTTTTTTCGCTTCATCGATGTAAGTAGGTTAGTTTTGGTATTTAATTCGGCTTTATGCAAATTAGTTCCTCACAAAAAAACATGCACATTTTCAACTAGAGACAACTAAACATTTTACATTTAAAAGACCGAAAAGCGCGTTCAAGATAACACTTCAATAGCAACAGTGAAGTATCAATCAGATACTATAATGGTGAGCATTAAACTCCGATTCAATAAAAACTTTATTCAGATTTAACAAAAGTTGAGCTTCAAATCTTCGCATAGAAGCTGATAATTTAAATAATAAATCTTTTATTCTAAATATCAAATTTAAAAAGATGAGTTATAAAACAACATAACAGCTAATGAGTTACAACCCGTTCTTCAGTACTTATTCAGAAAAAGTAAGACAAATGAAAACAAAGTTAAGGACATATGAAAAGGACAGAAGTGGGTGGGGTAATGTAATTACATATATTAACATTCTATTATGAAGTTTGGAACAATGTGCACAATTAAAATAACATATACTTCAGTGATACATGAACCAGTTCTAATGAAATCTTTCAAAAAAGTAAATAATAACATGTTTTCACCATATAAACCACTTTCTTCTTGGGCTTTGGAAGTCCTTATTTTCTTGTTGTGTTCATAAATCCATTGACACCAGCTGGAACCTACACTTTATAGCCATGTCCGGAAAACTGTCCCGCCCCCTGGCGGCCATGTTTTTTCAACCGACCAAAACCATTTTCGAACTCAAGAAGTGACATATCCTTTACACAAACATTTTTGCAAAGTCAATGTGACTTCTAGAGTATTCACAAAGTCTTTATTTTTTTGACCTAGTTTTCGACCCCACATGACTTGTTTAGAACTCAGTTGAGGTATGATTTGGGCAAATGTCCTGACAAAGTTTCATGAAGATCGGACAAGAAATGCGGTCTCTAGTGTTCATGATGCAAAGGTTCACGACGGACACAGGTCAATCAAATATCACCATGAGCACTTAAGTGCTTATGTGAGCTAACCACTGGGCAGCCTATTTGTTGACATAGGCATTGAAAGGACCAATAGCTGTTGAAGGACGGAGCGCTGCATGCATGCATGTATGTATGCTTGTATGCATACATGCATGTATGTATGTGTGTATGTGACCATATGCGCATCTTGGTACTTCTATATTTTTAATATAAATTCAATAAGTGGCTGCTGAGTGCAGAAAACTAAAAGGTTATACCTCATAGTGCTTATGGCATCAACGGGCAATAACTCATCGAATCAGAATGATTAACATTGACATGAATAACATTGTTTTGTAGATTCATTCAAATGTTTTCAGAATTATAGAAATGGTTAAAGTTGAAAAAAAAACAACAACAACATTTGAACGTCCATCATTAGGAGAAAAATATATCATAAACATACAAACATTACGGGAAATAACTCATCGAATCAGAATGATTACATTGGCATGAACAACAGTGTTCTTACTTTCATTCAAATGTTTTGAGAATTATAGAAATGGTTAAAATTGAATAAATAAGAGCTGTCTCCATGGAATGACATATGCCCCTGAAAAATGCTTTGATAGAAGTTATGAGCATTTTTCGAAACCTTAAAGCTGATTTTGAAACCTAAACGCGGACCCTAAGTTCAAGGTCAAGGTCAAAGGGGTCAAACATTGTGTGCGTATGGTAAGGTCTTGTTCATATACGCATGCGGAACCAAACATGAAGGTTACATCTGAAGCGACATAGAAGTTATGAGCATTTTTTGAAACACTAACGCAGATTTTAAAACCCAAACGCGGACCCTAAGTTAATGGTCAAGGTCAAAGGGGTCAAAATTTGTGTGCGTATGGAAATGCCTTGTTCATATACACATGCATACCAAATATGAAGGTTACATCTGAAGTGACATAGAAGTAATGAGCATTTTTCAAAAAAAAGTATGACGGACAGTCCGATCACTATATGCCCTCCTTCGGGGCATAAAAAAAACATTTGACCTCCATCATTTGAAGAATAATATATCATAAACGAACAAACATTAAGATGACAAGCAAATTCCTTGAATTGATATCCCTGCCAAATAAATTGTGTTTATGGATGGGTGTAGAACTAAAAGAAAAGATATAAGTGAAGGGTTGTGCCTTTTCTCAATTATTTTTTATAACTCATTTGATTGGTTTGCAGACAATAAAATGCAGTTATTACAAAATCCTTTGATGCATATTAAAGGAATAACCTAATAATGATTCAAATTTGTGACCTTTGCCCTCAATGTGTGACCTTGATCTTTGACCCTATGATTATCCGTGTTGAATGTTAACACCCCCAGATGAAAAGAGATCAACTATGGCAAGTTTCATGGCTCTGACTCATGTGTTAATGGAGATAAAGCTCTAAGCTTATATTTAAAAGCATTTTTTTTCAAGATATAAAGGGCCATAACTCCATTATTAACAGAAGGTGTACAATGCCATTTGGCGTGTATCATCCTCTTATCCATATATATATACTCATACCAAGTTTCAATAAAATCCGCCACAGCACTTCCAAGGTATGGCTTCGGACACAAAAGTGCCCGAAGGACGGACGGATGGACAACACCAAAACAATATCCCTCCGCCTATTACGGGGGATAACAAAATCAAGATTAACAACAGACATATCATGTTTAAACTTAAAAAAGTGTCCCTCAATTTGGTTTATCTGAAAGAACTGAACAAAAGTGTCACTATCTATGTAAAAGCCATACAGCACTAGTGTATGGATGAATCGTATTGAAAGTACTGAAGTACGCTCAATAGAACATTTGCGATGAGCAAAAAAACAAAACAATATAGCACAATAACAACTGAACTAAAAAATTTATTTCACAGTAAGCCGATATAAACTAATCCGGCATGACCATATTATTTGGGCACCATATACGCTTCCATAATTTTTAAACAACGACCTTTGTCCACATAAATTATATCGACTCCTTCAGTTATATCGCAATGTCAACATTATGTTTCTTGCAAGTCATCAAGATATATGCCGTCATACAGTAAACAACACAGAAATAGTTAAATTTGCAAGACGGTTAAAGGTTAAAATATCGTCAGAGATTTAGGCTCATATGTCAACATGCGGGCTGTTCAAGTCTTGACAACTTATCTTATGTCGACAAATCAACATAGTTTTAGGCGTCATGCTCTTTTGAAAACGACTTGCCATCGTAGTTATAGTCGACACGATGAGTTATATTTGACGACATGACACCTTTTTCATATCATGCCGTCATAGAATGTTGACATCATCACAGTATCAGGGTGTACCATATACGTTTCCATATTTGTCAACTTAAATCATATCGACTCGTCTTCATATTATATGAAAGCTGTCATCGAAAAAGGTGTCATGGCTTAAAAATTAACTCATCGTATCGACTAAAACTATGATGGCAATTCATTTTCACATGACTTCAAAAATTATGTAGATTTGTCGACTTAAATCATGTCGACCAAATATTTTTTCGGGAAAAGCCGGAAACATTTACGTCGAGACTTTAACTTAATGTCGTTTTGACGAGTAAAATTAAGGTGGGAAAAGCTACAAAACTATGTCGACATACCATGTTATTTCACAGTAAGTCGGTATAAATCATTCCGGCATGACCACATTATTGGGGTGTACCATATACGTTTCCGTAGTCATCGGGACTCAGAAAATAATACAACAAGCAATCCCTCCTTCAGTTATATCGACATGTCAAAATTACTTTACTTGCAGGTCATCAAGATATATGTCGTCATACAGTAAACAACACAGAAAAAGTTAAATTTTCAGGACGGCTAAAGGATAAAATATCGTCAGGCCCGTACGCAGGCGTTGGCTCTTAGTTAGATACTGATGTGCAGCAAACAGCATAAAACCTTAACAAACTGCGAGTTACTTTGTTTGCACATAGCCATGTTTACTTTGCTTCTAAGTGGGAAATGGTTAAATAAAGTAGACGTTACATAATCATAACGATTGCTAATTACTTGATACAGGCATTGACATCAAAACAAGCCACAAGTTACGCCACTTCTTGTAGGCCTTTTGGAATATGTTCAATTTCTGGCGTTTACATCATTGACAATCTATATATATTGGTTTTAATACAAAAACAACAACAACAACAACAACAACAACAACAACAACAACATAATAATAATAATAATAATAATAATAATAATAATAATAATAATAATAATAATAATAATAATAATAATAATAATCAATACATTTGCTAAACCAATTCATAACAACCATGCCAACATTAGACTAATGGATTAGCTAAAAATCGCTCATGTGAAGTAGAGCAAAAATAAAGGCATTACTAAGAACGCGTAATTCAAACACAATTGTGAAGCCCCATTGGTTGCACTCAACTTTAGGAAACCTCGAATGTTCTCAAATGATCCATTATTGGAGGCCGGTTGGATCCCCAATATGTTGCACACCATCGGGTAGATGTCGACCGAGTTGAAAGGCTCTACGACTGTATTGTTGTGCCCTGGTTCGGGTGCAAGTCTTATATTAGGTATGCGCATGTCTTATATCAGGTATAATTAGTAGCTCGCTTTCAATATAATGGTTATTTTTGTCCATAAAAATAAGTCAACCCAGACTTAAGTTATTTGATTTAATATATTGTCCAGCAAGGAACTTAAAAGAGTTACACATATGATGAAATATATTCTTTATTATTTACTGTAAAGTAATACTGAGCATATTTACTTACAATATGTTAAAATATTAAACTTGGCACCAGAGTTATTAACAAAAATTCAGGATGGAGTTGTACTATCAATGGAATGGAATTTTTGGCACAGAAAATCTTAGGTATTTATACTTTTCCAGTAACACACTGTGCCCTGTGTCATGCACATGACGCAGTGTGCCATACACATGACACAGTGTGTCTGCAACAACAAAAATTGTGCCTGACACAGTATTCTATGTGCCTTCTTAACAGGTGCTCAAATAGAATGTTCATAAGTATGGACTATTTGTAATGTAAAAACAACTTTAAAATATGCAAAAACATATAACAACATAATAATACCTCAAAGGAACGTTTTCTGCCATGAATTAGATTCATTTCAGCACTTTAACAAATTATTAAACACAAAATGATGTTTAAGGACTTTAAAAGTCGGCTTGACAGAAGTTGCTTAGCAACGGGCACGGTAAAAATCAAGATGGCTGCCGTATATTTCTAAGAAACAAGTGTGAGAGTTTTAAATCAAAAAGCAATGGATTTAAACAATTCTAACTGTCAAAAATTGGCAGAAATGTGCACAATAGGACTAAAATTTGATAGCTGCTACTTATTTTATATGAATTCTTAAATAATGACATTAACTTAAAGAGACAAATGTCCATCTTCAAACCGGAAGTAGGAACATTTTGACAATAACAATGGAGTAAAAATCGTGAGTATGAAGGAAAACTAATTCTAGCCTAAGCATGTGATATTAGTGGCTGGTCTGTAACATATAAAATTGGTCAGCACTATTAATTATATGACCAGGCTAGGAAAAGCAACATGAATGAATGAACAATGAAAACAATTATGCTGTTGACAAGGAAATTCAGGTAACTAGTTTCAATGTAAATTTTGATTAACACTTAAATAATGAACTATGCACTGGGTTGTTACATTATTGGCTGCGATGTTGAGACCCCTGGCGTAGAAGATTGGTTTCATGGACATCAGAGTGTTGTCGTAACCGTGAGCACCTTTCGACCGATCATTAAATGTTGACGCGTTCTGATTATAAAAGGGATACGTATTACAACAGTATTTTCCATCGCAATGTGTTATAAACTTGAGGAACGAACTGAACCGTGGACATAACTGATATCAAATGACAGCATGCATAATTTGTAATTTAGTAGGATGTTTAAAGCAACAAATACTCTAAATCAACGAAATGTCTATAATTGCTATAAGGAACATTGATGTTTGTATGTGTTAACTTTATTTTTTCGAAATATTGTACAAAAAAATTCGTTGATTTTGATGGTTTATGCGCTTTAAATTGAAAATATTCGAAATGATTGTATGATTGCTCGAACGGTTAAAAGACAATTTCAGTTACAAGTGCATGTACTACAGGCAATATTATAGCAGGTAATCTGAGGGCAACACGATGCACACCTCGTAGTGCATTTATTTTTATATAATCAAATTTGGCATTCCATAATGCTACATTCGTAATAATGGCAGACATTTAAAACATTTTTAAACCCCTGTTTAAAACATTAAACGTGTTGGTTTGGTCTCAATACAAAAGCTTGCAAAATACCTCATCAGATATGTTGTGTCAAACGTTGGAACATTCAATGTTTCCATATTTCTATATAGTTATACATATATATATGATATGACATCATATATTTTTGCAATATTTTCATAAACATATAGTGACATTCTGATATCTGTGTTGTATAATTTTCAAAATATTTGTGCTTTCTAAATGTTCATATTTGGGTGCATTTATTCCACATATTTGTTGTTAAATTGTCATATATATGTTATATAATTTGCATAATGGGAAATATTTTAAAAGGGTATATATACCATACAAACATGGACTTTTAGAACATATATATACAAATAGACCATTTAAATATGCACAGATTGAAATGTTCAACGTTTGACACACCATTATGTGAAATGAAAATACATGTATCTCGTAATCAATACTTATTCAACATTGAAGCCATTACCCTAACAATGGTCCAGTTTTCATGAGCGATCGCCACTATATCTAGAATCCTAGGATTGTTGCTGTAGTGGAAGCGTTCAGGGACGTTGTGGCGGCGATACACGTCCATGTGTTCCGCCCTGGAAAGGTTTCGAAACACCTCGTCCACTTTTCCTGCCGCTACCATGATATTTGCTGTGGGACCCATCGACGGTGGTACCTGTAAAGGGCAATGCTTTTGTTAAAATATATTTACACACGATCACTCTTCGCGTATGAACATTGAAGCAATTTTGGTTTCATATCAGTCTGTTTGCATCACTTTTTCCATAAGGTAAATAATTATTTTAAGAATTTGTATATTAAATTACAACGTGGTTTCATCCATTTTTGTTATTTGCCGGTATACCAGGTTTTCCTTCAAATGTCATTATGAATTACACTAAAATCGAGAAATTAGATCCTATTCTTTACATGTGTGCAACAAAAACAGGGTTTGCATTACAAATTACCTATGGGCATACGTACCTGAATCAATCCATCATTGCTCACATAATCGAGAAGATCTATCAGCTTCGTACTGTCTATTTGCGTCATTCCATGATCGCTAGTGACGATCTGATTCACGATATCCTAGAGGCGAGCGCTGTCAAAACTCGATACTATGTAACCCAGAACTTCGTCCATCGCTCGAACTTTAGCTACAATTAAAAAGGTAGCATTCAACTTAATCATTGTGTATTCCTCAGTTGTCGAAAGTAATGCCTATTTCTAATAAGTTCATTTTCTGTTACTGTGCTTTTGATCGAAATCAAACTGCCGAAACCCTGTTTTCCGAGGATGTCTGATTTTTTTCTTTCTAAGAAGTTGCGAGACGGAATCTTTTGTATTGCAATGATTAGAAGAGGACAGATCCATCTTTAAAACTAGAGCTTTGACACAGACGTGACGTATACCCCCACATGCTGCATTGACACCAAATTATTTGCATGCTGTCTTCACAAAACAAGAGAAGCCAGTTTATGGCGATTTTTAAGAATTAATATGCAATTATCATGTATGGCCATTTTGACCTTTGAGCGACACACCGTGCAATGATGGTGAATAAATGTGCCAAATAATTTAAAAATCTCACAATGAACGAAATAGTTATGGCCCGGACAAGCTCATTTATGGCCATTTTTGACCTTTGAACTTAAAGTGGGAACCTTGACCTTGGAGATATCGACATAATTATTTCGCATGACACACCGTCCAGTGATTGTGAACCAATTTACAGAGTTATTTTAAAATCGCACAATGAATGGCATAGTTATGGCCCAGACAAGGTCATGTATGGCCATTCTTGACCTTTGAACTCAAAGCGTGACCTTGACGTTGCAGATATCGACGTAATTCTTTCGCATAACACATCGTGTAATGATGGTTAACAAATGTGCCAAATGATTTTAAAATCTCACAAGGAACGACATAGTTGTTGCCCGGACAAGCTCATTTATGGCCATTTTTTACATTTGAAGTGTGACCTTGACATTGCAGTTATCGACGTTATTCTTTCGCATGACACACCGTCCAATGATGGTGAACAAATGTGCCAAATGATTTTAAAGTCTGACAATAAATGACAGTTATGTCTCTAACAAGCATTTGACCTTTGAACTCCAAGTTTGACAATGATCTTGGAGATATCAACGTACTTCTTTCGCACGACACACCGTCCCATGATGGTCAACAAATGTACCAAGTCATTTTAAAATTTAACGATGAATGACATAGTTATGGTCCGGACAAACGTTCACTTTAAAACGTACTAATTGACCCCGTGGCCTAGTTTTTGATTTTTGACCCGGCATGACCCATATTCAAACTTGACGTAGGCATCATCTAGATACAACTTCTGACCAAGTTTGGTGAAGATCGAATGAAATTTTCGGGACAGACCGACAGGCAGAGTGACTCCTATATAGCCCCAATTACCAGTGGTAATAGGGTTATAATGATGCCATGCGTGCAGCATTTGATATATAGGAAAGGCAAAAACAATGCTTTGAAAATACGCAGTTTTATTATTGGAACCTATGGGAATTGCGAGCAGGGTGATCTTACCTAGAACCTCCTCCGAATTCGGACCGTACACGTGACCGGTGTTGTCTGGTTCGTGGAAATACAGCATCGCAAAGCAAATGTTTTTTGCCGGGTCCGACAACCAGTCTACCACGGTGTCCACGCGCGCGTTGAACTCAACACTCTTGTTATAACTTCTTTACGTCACAATATACACAATATTTCCCTTATATCAATCAATGGTAGTTAGCGACGACTTTAAGCTAAAATAAATGCAACATTTTGTGAATACAGACCACAAAACCATATATTTTCTTAAGGTTATTCTACGAGTAATTGCTTTACGCAATACAAACGCTCAATCATGTTTTTTGAAAAAAAAGGAACTCGACACAACAAATCAAAATATACTGTTTTTGCATCTTCTTTTTCGGTCGTTATCTAGTGAAATGTAACCCGTTTCAGTGCATTTTTTTAAATTTATATTCTATCGTTGTCCTATTTCAGTTATTTAGTAGTGTATACCTACGCCAACCATGGCAATATCTCCAAAAGATAAAACCAGGCAACTGTTAACGTGTACGACATGCCTTCTAGTAAAATATGTTGATTTATTAAGAGAGTAGGCAGCCTACATTACTCGATTATTTAGTATATCGCTTATTTAGTATAATATAACCTGTACACGGTCGGTCTGTGTCCCCTTATCTCAGCCTCGCTTCCGGGCCAATAATAGGTGGCGCTTTTGAGCCCCGCCTTTTCCACTGTTACCCATAGTGGTTCCCCGCCGTCCCACCAGAAGGACTCCTTACTAAGCGTGTTGAAGCGTTTCCCCGTGATAGAGTCGTACATGGCATTATTAATAATGCCGTGGCTTTCTTCGTACAGACCTGTATGGAAAATATATCATGATATTTTTCCATTAAAAAAAATTATATTAAAAAGGCATGTATCCTGCCGTTGTATTTGATTTTATTAAAATTTAGGACCTGGTTAAAAAAAAGGTGAATAAAGGCCAATATCAAGTAACGATCATTTGTTTTTTTTCCTCCTATTGGCAAGTTTATTACATGGCTTGTAAAATGGTTCCTTGCTTGATAGTGAATCGTTGTACAATATGTCCGCAGTTTAAACACGGTCCAAACTATTTCAATATTACTTTAGTTAAAGCACGATCCCCCTACAAATCGTCTTGCAAACGCTAATAAAACGAATACCTGTCGCTATGGAAATGTCTTAGTGATGAAGGTGTTGTTGATGAAGTCTGCTCTCGTTCCTCTCTCGGCCAACGCGTCGAAATGTGGCGTCGCGGTCTGTCGAATATAGTCCCAGCGAAACCCGTCCATGGAAACCAACAGCACCTTGTTGCTATCGACACAGGCGGCGAGTTCCATTACAACCAACAACCACGAGATCAACTCCATTGCAACGTGGCTTTTAACCGAAAAATTCGAAGCATGGTTATTAGATTTAAAATTTTGAGTGCGTTGCGTTGCATAGACCTATTTTAGTACGTGATGTCTTTATGCAACAGTAATAACAGTCAAAAAATATGTTAATTACAAGTTAATTAACTCCATGGTGCATTCATGCAAAGCGTCCAGCTAACTATCGTTCCGTAATGATGTAGACACCGTATACTTAAGAATCGTAACTTAATTGTAACGTTAAGAACGGAAATCTGGTAACGTCAGGACACCTCGTGGTAAGTGCATGTACTTAAATCAAATGTGTAAACCCATGACACGTGTTTTTATTCTGCATAGCAAATCTGCCGAATATAAGAACAAATTCAGGACTACGTTGGGAGTTTCAACTGTTATTTAAACGAATGCTTTAGTTCTTCAAATTTATAGGATACTTGCATTTGAATTGATATCATGTGGTTATATAGCTGTGTATATAAAGACACGCATCTGTGAACTCAATTTTGGGTTTGTTACATGTTTGTATAAAAAAACTGTGCATGTTAGCAATCCTACTTTTATTTAAAACATTAGTTTCGGGCAAATTATGCAGCCCAAAATCGCTTCATTTGGATTCGGCTGCGTCCAAATGAGCGTATGAAACATTGTCAATGGGAACCAGTGACCGGCATTTGTGTTGGTATTGTATGAAAAGAGAAATTTCCAATTTTGCTGCCATGATATTTAAACGCGGTCTTGCAGGATTTTATTTCCAAATAAAGAAATAAAGATTCAGTCAATAAAATCAACTCAATTTGTTGTTTTTTTACATTCACTCTAAAGTAAAGCCGATTTTAGGCACACGGAATTATTTAAGATATAAATTAATCACAAAAGAACAAAAACTAAACGCTTTTTTAAGTTCATTGTGACGATATTAACTTATTAAACTATTCATGCATATGGTATATTTGACCATATATTCATTGGTATTTTTTTTATATGTCGATATATATACATTTATAACAATAATACAAAGCCGCCGAAGTGGACATCAATAGGGATAACGCAATGAAATGTACATATTTTGGGGATATGCCTACATTTATAATGAAAAACCAAAAATGCTGAAGCGTATATCACTGTATTGTCATTGCCAATTACGTAGTTTTGAACCGGTCAAAAGACATGACGAATCTTAAACTTAAAACAATGTTTTATTTAAAGTACAGCTAGTTGATGACACAGAAACCATTGTGATACGTTTTGTTTAAAAAAACTAAAACTAAGCACGTGTTAAAAAAAACTCAAGTTCAAACAAACAGACAAGTACAAAATAAAAACTATACATGAAAATACATAAATAAACAACTAAAACGAACTCCTCAACGTTTAAACCATGTCCAGAACACACCATGTTTTGCAAAAATGACCCTTCATGTACCTGCTAGCTATGAACAATTATACATCCAGAACGAACGCTCACTTTCCAATCCGCCTGGCCAGATAATTTTGGATGGTTTTGCAAGGGGATTTTATTAAATGCGTCTAAACTACCCGCAGCCAATTGTATAAACGGTGGTTTAAATTAACGGCGGTCACCTTGTGGTTTAATTAACCATTCGCCACCTGTCAATCACATTTTCCGATTAGCCAATCAGATATCGATTTTTCAAACAGCCCTTAGCAGCGCTTATCTGGCCGCCATTTTGTCCGACAAATAAAGCGTGTCGCACATATGGAATGAGCGTAACTTTAAAGGTTTACACAGACTTTATATCAAATGCTCGATCATTGCTGTTTGATCATAATTACAAAATTGTAGGTGTTATACACACTGTATAAAAGGACATTATTTTACTTATCTTTCTTGAAAATATGAACGAGTCAGGGCCGTACGCAGGAGTTTTTGACTGGGGGGGGGGCAACCGGGGAAGGGGCGGGAGAGTGTTTCCCTTCCTATTTTTTTTTTTAATTTTGCACTTTTCAAGGTGAATTTTAATGCTTAAAAAATTATTTTGTAACATACATTTATGGAATATAACAAGTAAGTCAGCATCTTTCTGCAATGTTTGAAGCATTAGATTTCAGAAATGAATGATGTTTGAGAAAGAAGGAAAGAAAACTTTGGAAATAAAAAACCGTTCTTAAGAAATGTTTCAAAAAGTATGACTGACATCTAAACATTATACTGTTTTCTTTTCTAATTCAAATCACTCTAAAATTTCTAAGTAAATTCCCAATAAAATGTTTATCATCTACTACATAGTTTGACTTTCACCATTATCAACACAGGTAAATCATCAAAATCGTCTAGATCTGCGACATTAGATTGGACCTTGGTAATTTTTTTTATAATAACGGTTTTCCGTAGAATTTTTACAGAACTATTTAAGGTATTGATCTGGGTGTTTTTGGTAAGTACGTCTACCTACATGACCAACAGAAAACGTGTTAAAGTCGTTCCGGCCCATTGCTATTTGGCAAAGTTATGGGCCTTAGACTTATTTTTTTCTGTAATAACCGTTTTCCAGAGGGTTTTTTCCCGCACTTTTTTTACAAAACGCTTTAAGATATTGAGCTGATATTTGTTGTGTGAGTCTACCTACATGTACATGACTTACAGATGAAGTATGACTTTCGTTCCGGTCCATTGATTATTGGCAAAGTTATGGGCCTTGGACTTGGACGAATAAAATTGCCAGTTTAAATTAATGACAATTATCCATATTACCTCTCTAATTGCTTCCAACATTATTTGTTTTTCACAAATAATAAACGTAAGCAATGTTCAGACCTACGACTTTCTGTATCATTTGATTCCATTCGCTGCTCTCTATCCTTGGCCTATCAAAAAATTGTTAAATCAATCATCGAAATCATCATTCAGGATCACAGGGGGTAATTGGCCGATCGGGAATGTGTGCACAATGCGATAAGAAAAGATGACCTAGGGGCTTATCTCCACTGGAGAGTAAAATAGCGCTAATCCCTTTGTTTATCAGGGACAAAAACAACCACATCTTCTTTGTTGTGAAAGTGTATTGTGGGCCCGTTCATGAGAGAAAAATTGCAGTGGCCAATTATAAAAAAAATCCTAACTTGACAGCCAGCTGGGGGGCCCAGGCCACAGGGCCCCTGGCCTGCGTACGGGCCTGAGTTACGAGTAATGAAAAAAATATTAATACAACAGTTGTGCGTTCTTTAAAACGTGTTTAACCGTTTGATGCACAATATTATTAAGCAGTTTGGGCAAACAAATAATTGCAACACGGGTTTTTTTAATAATCTCGGCGTAATTGTCGATAATTAATAAATAACAGTATATGTTCATTAGAATGTAGGAACATTGAGGCATTGTTAAATACTGTACACAAGAAAAGAAAACTGTTTAATTACTCCCAATAACATATTTATTTTCTGTGGATTATAAACAACGGAAACATTCATAAATTATTAATTTAAATATTGTGTTGGAAAACCAACATTTCATTTGTCGAGAGTGAACTGTAACTGGTTCGTATTAAAAAAGATGATATACAAATGCATATCAGGCCATCTGTCAATTAAACCACGAAATTAGGCATATATACAAATATGGTTTAACTCAAAATTTGATTTATATCTAAATAAAGAGAATTGGTATTTTTTTGAAAATAAAACAATAAAACAGAGCTCTATACATTTTAATAAACGGAAAAAACACACTCATTCATAATGATATAGATGTGTCATTTGGATTGGATACTTAATATATTCATCAAAACAATTATATATAAATGGCCCTAAGACTGTTTAATACAAATCCAAGATTATAATAAAATAAATGTTCATTTTTACAAGGGATCTTTATTCAGCTCCCTATATATGTATATGAAACGTTTCTGATAGTCAGTCTTTCGTTTAATCATTTATTTTGATTACGCAATTTCTCTCTACAGCGTATTTGATTGTATTAAAGTTTTACAAAGCAGTTTATTTTATTTTGCGGCTTTAACAGTTTATATTGTAGAAAATAGCCTGATACATCATTACAAAATATACGATTTCACCAGCCTTATCCGCCATCATTGCGATCTGCTTGTCGGAGTTTTCCAATCACTATACCACGTGACTGTGTGGGCGGAGCGATCGATAATTTGGCGACTGGTCAATCAATCGGCTACAGCTGCAGATAACGTGTACATTAGGCCAGCTGATATGAAAACCTTGACACGCTTCTTTGTCGCTTGGAAACCCGTCTATTTGTCTACGTGAATGCTACAGGATTGATAAAGTGTACCCGTTTACGTTTAGTCTAAAAGCAAATATTTCTCTTTTATTATAAATTTATCACAGAAAACGCTGTTAATATCAATCAATCCTAACCATACACTGTTTTCTTTCTTTTTATATAAGTAACATTTGACTGACGTTGCCATTTAAATTCATTTTAAGTTTTTACATCATATTAATTTATGCTCAACAAATTCAGGTACAAATCATATCAGAACAAAACTCGTGACACTACGAACCTCATTACAATTCTGTGATTTACCAAACAAACTGAAAATAAAAGCGGGACTGCACGATTTGTATATGTGTTAAATTGTAATATATTGATAAAAATATGTTACATTAAGACAAAATAGGCAAGACAAATTATACATTGAAGACGAATTTCATAAAATTCAGCAAATACAAATTAGCGCCACGATCCGACTGTGACGAAGATATTGCGTGCACATTTTCCTACAATAACCGAAGCATTCGTCTTTTTATTAGGATCGAAATTAGTGTTCGTGTGGCGTTTGAACAGATATCGTTGCAGGAAATTAAAATGATCCGTAAAACTAAATTCAGATTCACATCGTACATGCATGATATACATGTTGACGAATTCGACTGTACAGACATTTTCGATTTCGATATATATATATATATATTATACCACATTTATATAGCGCCCTTTCATACTCGAGATGTGCGTTCAAAGGCTCTTTACATTTTGTCCCTAATCACTGGGTCGTCCGTTAACATATTGGCGCAGTATGCAGCCACGACACATTGGCTTATTTCCCTCACATGTACCCATTTATACACCTGGGTGGAGAGGAGCAGATGTGGCTCAAGGAAATTCCAGTGGGATTCGAACCCGGGACCTCTCGATCCCTAAGCCAGCGTCCTACCATTAGACCACTGCTCCCACAATATACATAAAAATATATGTTTAATATTTATTTTTACACATTTTATATAAATTCATAAATATTTGACAAAATCGTGAAGTGCCGCTTTAAAGCTTATCTAAAAAAATCATCGAGCCGTGTATTCTGTTTGGATTGATGTCTATACGCGTTTTGTCCTTCATTTATTATTACTTTTCTTGAAAACTACATACACCAGATAGTGCCAATTTTGCTGATTTTTTTTAAATACTCATTGAGATAACATCAGGGCCGTACCCAGGATTTTTTTACTGGGGGGGCCCAACCGGGGAGGGTTTGGGAGGGGTCCCCCCTCCCTATATATGTACTTTTTTTAATTTGGCACTTTGCAAGGTAAATTTTAATGCTTATTAAAAACGTATTTTGTGATATGAATTAATGGAAAATAACAAGTAAATCAGCACATTTCGGAAGTCTTAAGCTTTAAACATTGGTGTGAATTCACAACAATATTAAAAGCTTTAGATTTCCGAAACTTACAGGTTTAAACTGACGATTATCCACATCAACTCTCGTATTGCTTCCACCATTTTTTCACAAATCAATAACGTCACAGGCTTTTTTATATCTGATTTTTTGGGAAAGACCTTGCCATTTTTGAGGAAAACAATTGCGCGAAACGCCTAATTTTTGGCGAATAATGAAAGTCTTTAATAATCAATTTAACATATTTTACTGTTTTCAAACAAATTCAAGGAGAGAGATAATTTAATTATACAATATTTTTCTACACTGGATCAGGTTAACTTATATAATGAGATCGATTTGTTGTTTCAATTTTCATTTTTTTACCAATGAGCCATTAATAGGTTGATATTACTCGATTCTCGGTACTCAATTATTTTAAGTACTGAATTCTGCCAAATTCTTATCTGTTGCTCCGCAAATTTATGAATCTGTTTTTCTTTTAAACAAACATGTTAACTATCTCATCGTAGTCTTTTTCAGTGATTTCCTTTCAAAAATTATAAATACTCAGTTTTAATACCTTTGTCAGTGTTTTTGTTCCGGTTCAAATTCAGGGCCCAATTCTCAATGCAAAAAGTATATATTGAGACCTAAAAATTCCCAATAAAAGGTTAAAAAAAAAACAATTAAACTTTTAGAAGGGGAAAATACGTCTAGGGCCTTCTCAAAGAAGGAAAAAAAACTTGCGTCGGCAATTATCAGACCATAGTCTACGAGTTGCAGTTGCTTCCATTCGCTGCACATATCAAAATACATGTTACATCAACCATCGATAGATGAAGCATTCATGATCACAATGGGAGACTGATCGGGGATGTGTTTACAAGGCGATAAGAAAACATTGCCTAGAGGCTTATCTCGATTGGCGAGCGTTAATCCCCTTGTTTATCAGGGACAATAAAACATAGCTGCTCTTTTGTTTTGAGGGAAAGTGTACTGTGGGCCCTTGCACGAGAGAAAAAATTGCAGTGGGCCGATTATTAAAAAAAATCATAGTTCGACAGCCAGCTGGGGGGGCCCGGGCCCCTGGGCCCATGGCCTGGGTACGGGCCTGAACATAATCATAAACAAATAGTTACCAAAGATATAATGCTTTCCTAAAAGCTGGATGAAATCCCTTTGGCATTACCGTCGTTAATTGCAACTATATAACTTCTGGGGACTGTTTTCGCAGCATGTGATTATTGACGGCGTTTAAAGTATACAATTTAAATTTTAACAACATTCCTTCTGATTATATCGTAAATTTTCCGAATTCGACTATTCTGTAATAAATAAGTTGAAGTTATTATTATAGTTATTATTATTATTATTATTATTATTATTATTATTATTATTATTATTATTATTATTATTATTATTATTATTGCTGTTGTTGTTATCATTATTATTATTATTATTATTATTATTATTATTATTATTATTATTATTATTATTATTATTATTATTATTATTATTATTATTATTATTATTTGTAATGTAGTTGGTATTTATAAATTAATAATTGTAGAAAATTATTAATAAATCTCTTATCACAACAACCATAATTTCATAAATAAGATTCTTGAATTTTGGAGATTATTTAAAGATGTTTAATTATAAAGAATAGAATGTTATAGTTGTTTAATTATAGAGATAACAATGGTTTAAATAAAACTATAGAATCTTAATTTAAATATTTACCAAATAATAAGAGAACGTAATTAAGTTTACATTAAAATGTACCACGGTTATCACGGTGCAAATCAAAACGTGACTGCCTATAGGTCAGGTATGTGTATAAATGCACATACCTGCTATAGGTATATACTTTAAGATGTCAAACAAGATAAGTTATGAAATACAGTCCGAATATACTTATCTTGAAAAGCCATCAAAAATATTCGTTGACATGTTCATATAAGATAATTTCTCTCAAACACCTACCGACCGCTTCATTTAATCGGAACATAAGAGAGTCGGTCAACCGACATATGTATAATGGCTGAGTAGAAAATGCATACAGCCTGTTTGGTCGTCCGTTATAGATTATTTATTAACTATACCTTGTAATTTTGCAAAGCTAAGCGACTTTATGGTTCATGATTTAATGTGTAGAGTGATCACTGTCCTATTTCTTTTAGTTTACATTGTAACACTGTTATTGAAAATTGTATAGATAAAAGCGAAAGCTTTGTTATTCATTAATGGTCAGCAGAACTGACAAATAATTACAGATCTTGTCTTATTACAAAACTACCTGCTTTGAATAATGTAATAAGTTAAGTATATTTGAAAAACAGATCAGCAATAGATTATATGTTGACTGAGTTTACATCAATTATACATGATGTTACAGATCCTTTATTTCGTAAGGATGCTACAATTACTAAAATTGTCTCGTTTAAGCAAACCAAAAATGTAGATGATAAGCCATGGTTTGACCTTGGTTGTGAACGCTTAATGTAGTTGTATATTGATACATTGTGTAATTTCAACCATTATAAATCATCTGCACATATAGTGCAATTATGTATAAAAAAGAGATATAACCTTATAGTTAAAAAAAGCGAAATTGTTATAAATTACAACAAATTAAGGGAATTGAAAAGTTGAGATTGTCTAAACCAAAAGAGTTTTGGAAATATTCTAAAAGCAAAAATGTTGTTTATCATAAATTGTCTTTAGACTCTTTTTTTTAAATACTTTTCTGAACTAGCAAACGATATATCTCGAAATGTTAATACCGAGTCTGAGGATCTTGCCTCAACTCACAATTTTGATTGTTGTGATGATGCTGATGACAGTTTGGATCAGCCAATAGCCGTCAATGAAATTTTAGAAGCCGTAAAATCATTGAAGCGAAGGAAAGCCCATGGGAATGATTTTCTGCTAAATGAGTATTTAATTGAATCTATGGATATTTTGTCCTCTCACGTATGTGATATATTTTATAAAATATTAGAAAGCGGATTTTTTCCAAGTAATTAGGGTGAGGGTGTTATTATACCTCTGCATAAAAAGGGAGATAAAAATAATATTAACAACTATCGTGGTATAACTTTAGTTACTTGCTTATCAAAAATAATCACAGCTATATTAAATAGACGAATTTATACCTATTGTGAGGAAAATTGTATTCTATCTTATGCCCAATTTGGATTGAGAAAAGGTAAATCTACTATTGATGCTTTATTTGTTTTATCGTCTATAGTACAACAGTAGCAGCAGTAGCAGCAGTAGCAGCAGTAGCAGCAGTAGCAGCAAGAGCAGCAGTAGCACCAGTAGCAGCAGGTAGAAGCAGTTGCAGCAGTAGCAGCAGCAGCAGCAAAAGCAGTAGTAGCAGCAGTAGCAGCAGTAGCAGCAGTAGCAGTAGTAGCAGCAGTAACAGCAGTAGAAGCAGTATCAGCAGTAGCAGCAGTAGCAGCAGTAGTAGCAGTAGCAGCAGTAGCAGCAGTAGCAGCAGTAGCAGCAGTAGTAGCAGTAGCAGTAGCAGTAGAAGTAGTGGTAGTGGTAGTAGTAGTAGTAGTAGTAGTAGTAGTAGTAGTAGTAGTAGTAGTAGTAGTAGTAGTAGTAGTAGTAGTAGTAGTAGTAGTAGTAGTAGTAGTAGTAGTAGTATATTTTATGATGCTCACGGTCCATGCTATGATTATTATATGCTGCTTACTCTCAATTATATGATGCTCATTTTCCAATCTATGATGCACACTCTCAATTATATGATGCTCATTTTCCATTATATGATGCTCACTCTCAATTATATGATGCTCACTCTCAATTATATGATGCTCACGGTCCATCATGTGGTGCTCACGGTCCGTTATATGACGCTCACTCTCAATTATATGATGCTCACTCTCAATTATATGATGCTCACTCTCAATTATATGATGCTCACTCTCAATTATATGATGCTCACTCTCAATTATATGATGCTCACGGTCCATCATGTGGTGCTCACGGTCCATCATGTGGTGCTCACGGTCCGTTATATGATGCTCACTCTCAATTATATGATGCACACTCTCAATTATATGATGCTCATTTTCCATTATATGATGCTCACTCTCAATTATATGATGCACACTCTCAATTATATGATGCTCATTTTCCATTATATGATGCTCATTTTCCATTATATGATGCTCACTCTCAATTATATGATGCTCACGGTCCATCATGTGGTGCTCACGGTCCGTTATATGACGCTCACTCTCAATTATATGATGCTCACTCTCAATTATATGATGCTCACTTTCCATTATATGATGCTCACTCTCAAATATATGATGCTCACTCTCAATTATATGATGCTCACTCTCAATTATATGATGCTCACTCTCAATTATATGATGCTCACGGTCCATCATGTGGTGCTCACTCTCAATTATATGATGCTCACTCTCAATTATATGATGCTCACGGTCCATCATGTGGTGCTCACGGTCCATCATGTGGTGCTCACGGTCCGTTATATGATGCTCACTATCAATTATATGATGCACACTCTCAATTATACGATGCTCACTCTCAATTATACGATGCTCACTCTCAATTATACGATGCCCATCGTCCATTATATGATGCTCACTCTCCATAATATGATGCCCAATGTCCATTATACGATGATCACAGTCTATTATATTATGCCAATTGTCCATTATATTAATATTATTGCCCATTATATGATGCTCACTGTCCATGATATAATGCTCATTGTTCAATGTATGATTGATTATGATGTCCGGTCCGTTTGCTATATTCTGGTGCTAGTTCTTTATTGTATGCTCATTATTTATTATTATGCAATGCTCAGATTCTAATTTAGGATGACCAATATTCAAACAATGATTGGGGGACTGGAGGCTTTTTTAATTTCCATGTTGATGAATTGTTATTGTAAAGGCTAAATTTCCATGGTGATGTGAAAGTTTTAATAGATAGAATAGATACATGTGGCTGACCGAGTTCATTGTCTGACAAGTGTGTCAACGATTCAAACTCGATTCTCTAGCCAACAAAAAATGCTAACAGTGCATGGAGGCCAATTTATTGCAACACTTTTTCGACCGTTTTGCGGACGGCCATGCTTCTTTAGTTAGCTAACAACACAGGGAGGCAAACGTGCAGATATGCACATGTTCATTAGACGGCTAAATAGAGAATAATAGGTTGGTGACGTTGATGGAGAATGTTTATCTGGCAAGTCGGAGGAAGTTATCGGGTGTGCGGAAGGCGAACCCGATAAGATCCTACGACGAGCCAGATAACCATTCTCCATCCACGTCACCAACCTATTATTCTATTTATCCTGTCACATTCGTTGAAATGTTTCTAAAATATCTAGTTTTCGAGTATTTTGTGTTTAAATATTTAATATGGGAAAAAAACACGCGCGAGCAAAAACATTGTTACGTCACGTCATGCAAAACGCTTAGGCTAGCTTCCATCTTGTTAAACAAGACAAAAATCGAGTCAATCGTTATTAATTCAATACACAAAGACGAAATTATGCTGTTAAAATAATAATGTTTAAACAAACAGTGCTTTGCATGTATTTTGTAGTTTTTTTTAAATTGAAAACAAGTATATTTTATTAATAGAAAATAGTACAGGCGTGCGCATGCGCGGAGAGCAACTGACGGATATTCGAGGTCACGTGGTCATCTAGCCTAATATCTTTTGGGATATTAGGTTACCTGGTTATCGGGCTGATTTAAAGGCATGTGACAGGATAATATAAACATCATGCCGCGAATTTAAATCTTAGATCAATGATACATTTATATTGGTGTTTAGTAATATTTAAAAATACGTCTCGACCATCTTTTTTACATAGAATCCTCCCCTTATATATTCATGTATTATATATAGGAGAACTGAGGCGCTTGATAAAAAGCATGTGCTTGCTCGCGCTACTAGTACAGTAATGATTCACTTTGCCGAGAAATACACTTGTTCTACGTTCGACCATTGTATAATAACTTTTGCACATCATATAATAACAATGAGGATCATATAATTGAGAGTGAGCATCATATAATTGAGAGTGAGCATCATATAATTGAGAGTGAGCACCATATAATTGAGAGTGAGCTTTTTATAATGGAGAGTGAGCATCATATAAGGGAGAGTGAGCATCATATTATGTACAATGAGCATCATATAATTGAGAGTGAGCATCATATAATGTAGAGTGAGAATCATATAATTGAGAGTGAGCATCATATAATGTAGAGTGAGAATCATATAATGTACAATAAGCATCATATACTGTACAATTAGCAGCATATAATGGACAGTAATCATTATATAATGTAAAGTGAGCATCATATAATGAACAATTAGCATTATATAATGGACCGTTATCATCATATTGTGGTAAATTATCATCATACTATCATTTACTATTGACGTATAATGCCAAAGTAACATCATATAATGTAAAATCAACATCATATACTGATAAAGATAGTCATGTAATATACTTTGTCATGTTAAAGGGGCCTTTTCACAGATTTTGGCATGTTTTGAAGTTTGTCATTTAAAGCTTTATATTGATAAATGTAAACATTGGATATAAAAAGCTCCAGTAAAAAATCAAGAATAAAATTTAAAAAAAGGAAAAAAAAGTAGCCCGCAGCAGGGCTCGAACCAGTGACCCCAGAGTCCTGCCAAGCATGCAGGGTAGACATATTTTATACTTTATATAAGCAATCTTCGTAGTTTCACAAAATTAAACGACAACAACAGAACTCTCCAAATTATTCAATCGTTTCGCGTTGCAACGCTTTATAATTTTCAGGTTTTTAAATCGTCAAAAGATGCATATAATGGCTATATTAGACCATGGTAAATGTTCAGTATTACTGTTTCCTCACAAATATCGTAACTAAAACGAAAATTTGCGAATCTGAAACAACTTTTTTCAATTTTGTCAATTTACCAAAACGTAAAAAGATCCCTTTAAGGCGGTTATGGCGTTCCATATAATGTTATTATATATGTAATGTGGACATTCGACGATGTATTTAGTTCTTATTTGATTTGCAATATGCACTCACATTCTTCAACTTGATAAGTGTTAGTAAGCAACATCAAACAAGTCGTTGCCACAATCTGACGCAGCCTCACGAAAGGAACATATGGGTAAGCTATCAAATCGTTCTATTCCCTTGTTCTCCATTGACAACAACATACACAGTGGCACGCGGATATTATTGCTCGCGCCAGGGCACTTCCGCTCGTGTCAAAATGCTACAACCTCATCCAGTTGTTAATTGGCGGGCGGGCGGCGGATTGCATTAATAAGCCGTCAATCGAAATAAAGGATTCCTGAATGACTGACGTCGCTGAAGTCTGTCTGTTGTTCCAATACGTCTTCCTCATAGTTGCGGTGATATCTATATATATCGATCTGGTAATAATGGGCTCAATGCAAATGCGTAAAGTTTCGTCCTATATTAGCCTGTGCAGTCCGGACATGTATTGAGCCATTTTTTCCCAGAACGCAACTAATATAACCATGTGTTTAAGAAAAATACACACGATATCACATTTTATATGGTAGCTGTTGGTTAGAGTTTTTAGAACAAATTTAGACAAGGGCTCGTATTTATTCACTCATTCTTATATACATGACGGGAAGTTTTAAATAGGTGGAGGATGTGTTTCATGCTAGCGGGATATCGTACTTCTGGAGGTCCGTTCTTTGTCAATATAAATGCGGTATTCGCCGACAACATTTCAATTTCTTCAGATCACTAATTTTGTTTATGAAATACGCATTATTGGTACTATTCGTATAAACAAAGATCGCGATATGTTTTAATATTAAAACAAACCAGTACGCGCGAAGAAATATGTGTCATTCGGTTATAAACTTAACCGATTTATGCCTAGTGGACTCTCCCATTCTTCTTAATTGGATCAATTTATTTCCAAAATGAGGGATGTCTAGTATATTTATTTCCATATTTATAATATTTCTTACAGAAATTCCTTTTAGCATCATGCGGCGTCTCATCTGGGTCTACGCTGTTTGCAAAGGCCTTTTTCCTAGACGCTAGGCATAAATGGGTTAAAGATAATTCAATTATTGCAAATTTCAACATACATGTGTGTACCACCTCAAAGGGTACGCAAGAGCATATAAGACGCAATAATTCAACTGTTACTGAACATTATTTATAAAGTTATTTGCAGTTTATTGTATTAATATTAATAAAAATGTCGGCGTAATCTTAAGCTAAATAAGTCAAGTCATGCATCTTTGTGTTCAAAGTACAAACACTCGCATTTGCTTTATTATACGTAAGTGTAAACGTAAGAATGGAGATACAGTATCTTTTTTTGAAGCAATCGTCATTTAAAGATACATGTGTTAACCTATAGGCCAATCACGATATACAAATCACAAATAATTATCTTTAGTAAGGATGCGATACATGTATCATGGTGTGCATCTGCATAGTCGTTACACTAATGCCTCGGTCACACTGTCACGAATCAGAGCTACGAATGAGCTACGATTCAATCGGCTACGAATGACAACGAAATTGTCCAAATTCGTAGGCCGCTACGATTTCAGTACGGAGCACAACGATGTGAGTACGTATTTCGACGACTCAAACATCTAAATATTGGAAAACGAACAAGGAAAGGTACGGACTGCTACTACGAATCCGCTAAGTTCTGGTACGATTAAGTACGATGCTACGCGAATCAGTACGATCTAACTACGGATCCGCTACGGTCTAGTACGGGTTAGTACGAACTAGAACGGTCCGCTACGAAGCAGTGGGAATTGCGACGGACTGGTACGGACAGGTAGGAACGAACCACGATTGAACATTGCGCCCTCAGCCTCTTGTATTGTCATACACAAAACGCCTCCAAAAAAGAGAACATCCAAGCGGCAGAAAGGAGATAGTTAAAAATTCGCTCGTCCTTCTCAAGGCCTCGTCGTGAGAATGGCTTCATGAGCCATGTCCTAATGGCAAATGCATCATCTGCGATGATATAGTATCTATTGGACTGTCGTCACCTGGAAGAGGTGTTGCTTCCGACATGACAATCAACCCACTTTCGATTGCCAACTTGAGGTCGCTTTGATTCCAGATTTGTTCGTCGGAACATCCTCCTTGCGATCCAATATTTACCCATATGAATTGGTAATCGGCGTCCACCAGGGCCGTCAGCACAACAGAATTGTAACCTTTATAGTTATAGTATAATGAGCCACCGTTCTTGGGACATCGTATGGCTACATGCTTTCCATCTAGAGCTCCAATGGCGTGTGGAAATTGCCATTTAGCCGCGAACTGATTGGCTATGGCCTTCCACTCCTCAGGCTTAGTAGGAGTCTGGATAACATCCCAAGCATATGCTGAAACTATGCCATCACAAATGTCCCGTACAATACTACATATCGTAATGTGTGCATCACGAAACCCATACATCAATGTACGGTAACTGTCCCCGGTGGCCAAGAACCTTGAGGTAATTGCCAACTTCAAATCTGGATTGATGGACTGTTTGAACCAGGTGTGGTTCTTCGTGATCCTGGGACCAACGACCTGTAACAGCTCATGGAACATATCAGGCCCGATTCTGGTGAAGTTTCTAAAAGCCGCCGGATCTTCAGCCATCAGTTCGGCCATCAAAGTCTCGTATTGGCCGAGAGCGGGTCGTTTTAAAAGCCAGTCTCTTATCCACCACCTCCTTTTTCTTCTCTGACCTGATAAAGTATGTAATTATTGATGTTCAAATATAGATCATGCTTAGGAAAGTATAATTAATTTTGTATTTTATTATGTCGGCTATTAATTTAACAATTATTAAATCGCGTAAAAGTAAGAGAAAGATTCAGAAGGCAAATGGGGCAGACACTTACCTGCAAATAAAACAAAATGTATTACTAGTAAGTTCAAATTCTAATATTTTCAAAAGATGTAATTTTTAGCACAAAGCTATACTAGTAATACGATATTGAATCATTATTTCCTCTGTGCATATCGTCAAGCAGCTCGACTACGGCCTATGCATTTTGTGCCATATCAATATCCAAGTGTAACAAATTTATCGCAAACGCAATTTGCTTGCGGTTCATGATTGTGAACTTAACAAATGCAAGTACGGTTGCTTTAATTTCAATGATGTTTTTCAGTAGCAATTTATTGTAGTGGACCGTATACGTCCGTACTGTTTCGTGCTGAAATGTAGTACATTGTACAAGATCGTGCAAATTTCTGCCTATCCGTAGTACAACGTACTAGAACCGTGGCTTTCCGTAGTATATCCGTGGAATAATCGTAGCTTATACGTAGCGTAACCGTACCGCTCCCGTACCGCTCCGTAGTTCTTCGTATCAATCCGTAGAAGTCCTTGAAAATCTTTGGGCCTACGAAAAGGTACGGACGACTACGGTGTCGTTACGAACTAGTACGGATCAGTAAGGTTTAGTACGGACTGCTACGGATACGCTTCGGTCGATAAATTCGTAGCAATTTTTTGAACATGTTCAAAATTTGTCAAGAGTTGCTACGGACATCCAAAAACTACTACGACTGATCACGGATCAAGTACGGAGAGCCACGGTTCAGTAAGAATAGCTACGAACTGTGCCGAAAAGTATTCGTAGCTCGTTCGTAGCTCTGATTCGTGACAGTGTGACCGAGGCATAACGTACGCAACCGTGGTGGATTTGAATCAGCAGTACGATTAATTGTGTCTTGTTCTGAGAAAACTGGGCATAATGCATGTGCGTGAAGTGTCGTCCCAGGGACGACACTTTCCGCTTCAATGGTACTTTTCGTTTAAAGGAAGTCCCTTTTTACCGAAAATCTAGTTTAAGCGGACAGTGTCGTCCCTGATTAGCCTGTGCGGACTGCACAGGCTAATCTGGGACGGCACTTTACGCACATGCATTATGCCCAGTTTTCTCATAACAAGACACAATTGTGCAGGCAACGCGACCTTATCGTTGCAGTGTCGTCGTCTATCGTGGATGATTTCTGCTAAATCGTTCTGGCGTGTTTGTTGGTCTGAAGAGCGACAAAACGGACAAATATACCCTCAAAAACAACAAATAAAAGTACTGCTGTTTAGTACGAAAGCGTGTGTTTTTTGCCAACTCAAACCCGACGACACACGAGAACGAAAATACGATATATAAAAATCGATCTTTGACTTTCGTTTATTTTGTCGTGATGGCGCCTCTGAATGTCGTTCTGGCATGTTTGCCGGCTTCAGGGGCGAAAACACAACACGTTTTCGTTTCAAACCTTAGTACTTTGTTTTGTCATTTGTTTGCGGTAATTTTTTATCGTTCTGGCACGTTGTCGCCCTAGAGACCCGCCAACTCGCCAGAACGTGATTGGAGAAGTCAGCCATAATAGTCGCCCATCGTGTTTATATATAACAATTAGCTTACAAGTTTACATGGGTTTTCGTATTTTGCCGTAGGGCTAGCGTAGCAATCACTATGTATGTTGCAACACGTACCCAAACGTGCTGAGAATGGCATAAAGATTATACACGAATCGCCTTAATACCTAGACGCCGCCTTAAATAGTATTGTAAAAATTGTGGCTAAATGCCACGAATATTTATAATTGATATATTAGTATCGTTCTGGGAAAACAGCGCTCAGTGCAGTGTCGTAACACATTAACCTGTGCGGACCCTTTGCGCTAATGGATTAAATTCCGTTTTCGTTTTAAACGGTTCAAACCTAGGTTATTTGCAATGACAATACAGTGATATAAGCTTCACCATATCAGAGCGAGGCTCATATATATGGAAAGTGTGACCATTGCTTTAAACCAATGAAAAAGTCGAGCGATCTGCACGGTCCCTATGCCGATCATATTCTCATAGACTGGAATGCAATATGCACAAAATACGACGTTTTGTTTTCTAAATTTAATAACGACAGACAAATCAACGTGAATCTTTATACACATGACGGGCATGACATGACAAAAGGGAATAAAGCATGTTGAATGAACCAATACAGTCTTGAAGTGATAATAAGTTTATGAGGCAATGAAATAACAAGACGCAGAGAACTTAAGTCTTAAGATGTGAAAGGGAAAAGTGAATCATATGTTGCTTTTTGTTAAATTCTAGATACAATCGGAGCATTAAACGGAACCATCTATTTCTAGGTATTGACTTGCAAAAATTACTGACATTTAAATGAATTTTAAAATATAAAAAAAACTATGTAATGCATTTATCAGCAAGAATCGTTCATTTGATTGTTATATGATTATAACATAAAATATGTGCATTTCCAACATATTAAAACATCACGATACATTCATGGCAATAAAGAAGATTACATGATCTTTATTTAATTGATATGCTCTAATATTTGGCAAATAAACTGAATCTGAAACAACCACAATCGGGCAAAATTGAGTAGTTATTAAGTCAGTGAAATATATACTAATATGTGTTAATTAGATTTTCAAGATTCAAAAAGTCTGCCTTCGATTTACATAATGCAATTAAATAACGAACGTTAATGTCTATTTAATGAACTTGGTAACTTTGAAAATTATGTTAGCATTAAACAATTCAAATGGATTTACAACAATATAAACGTGAATGAATCGAAAATATGACTCTTAAATAAGTATAATTTAGCATGTATTAACATAGAATTACATGAAAACTGTCATGTTTAAACTGTTTTGTATACAAACAGGTCGGCTTAATATTGCCAGACATACGTGATACACATGATATACGTATTCTTCTATTATTGTGTATAATACATTCATTGGATGTCAATAAGCATGCAAAATATTCGTACATAGAAAATAACAACTGTTCGGGTTTATTACTGGCCAAATATACCAAAGAATCGAATGGATGTAATATGAATAACTCTACATTAACCGGAAGAACGTAATATTAGCATGGATTTTTCATTGATTTATAATGATAGCTCGAAAAGATTGACGTGGCACTCGTGTACTCAATAAGCATGAATTGTATGCATGAACTGTTACCTATTTTTGCTTTTTGTTTTGTTCGTGTACGATTTATAATAAATTAATGAGACCATAACGTTGAACTAGTAAGGTACGCCTCACTTGCTAAAAATCGCTTCTAGTACGGAAACTTATTTTCATTCTTAAATATATTCATGCGTAAAGGTAAGTGCCTAGTTAATATTCGGGAGCTAGTTTCATATTGAATCTTGAATTAACGACTGAAAGCATCCTTAATTCGTATCCCATAATGTATGTGCAATATTTTACCATTGCGATAATGCTAATAATATTAACTGATGTATAATATCTACTAAAAGTATTCTTAGTGACGTCCTTGAACCAAAATCAATCACTTGTATCAATGACGTCAGAACAAGCGTCATAACAATCGCTCAATTTATCAGGAAAAATTATGTGCTTGATTTGCAGACTCAAAGTGTTCTTCACACACGGTTTCAATATGTCCCTTTCATACATGAAAACAATTCCCGCATCACTTTTCCCCACGAGCTGAATGAACTTTCCGAAATCACCGCGCACTCTTTCTCGGCGTCCACGTGACATTCGCATTACGTCTTAATTTACACTCTCGCTAAACGATTCTCATCGTTATATGTTAACTTTTCAAGTTCACTGTTTGTTTTGCGATAATCGACACATTGTAGTTTGTGTATCCTGGATAAAACATCACATATACACGTGCGACTGATGAGTATTACAAAGTCGCATCATGAACAAGCGTTAGTCGCACCACGCACCTTGACCAGCAACTACAATTTAAGCGCCAACGTCAAAAGTAAAATTTCGTGGAAGCGACATGGCTGTACACAAAAGAATCTCCTCATATAATGGTCTACGTACATTATCACGGAAAATGAGGTATTTGAAAATTATTTGTTAAAGTATCTAAACACTAAGTACTACGCGCAAAAAGTAGTCCAACGCCGATTCATACTCAGTCATCATCGTACCCAACTTGCCGGCAATTTCCCCTAGCCTCATTTTTCTGGAAATCTCGCAGCTTGTTCTGCCACTTATTACGCCATTTCTTCACAATCGTTCGTCTGTCTGCTACAAAGCCCGGCCTGGTCTCATTGGGACGAATGTTCCCAACGATCATGTATTTTTCCTTCAGCTGTATTCGCGGACAATTGCATTGCAGGTCGACCTTCGGTACCCAAAGTACGGTCTCTCCGCGACGGTTTAGATTCTTGTCCGGCGCTTGCTTGTAGAGCTTCAGCACGTTAATAGTGAACTTAACGAACTCGCCGACATCCTGCTTGGCCACCACCTCGGCATGGATTGCTGCAAGGTTGGCAACAACGTGTTATACATTTTTAGACTCTGGGAAAACGGGACTTCATGCATGTGCGTTAACCCATTTATGCCTAGTGAACTCTCCCATCCTTCTTAATTGAATCAATTTATTTCCAAAATTAGGGATATCTAGAATATGTATTTCTATATTTAGAATATTTCTTACAGAAATTCCTTTAAGCAAACAGCACAGACCCTGATGAGACGCCGCATCATGCGGCGTCTTATCTGGGTCTACGCTGTTTGCCAAGGCCTTTTTTCTAGACGCTAGGCATACATGGGTTAAGTTTCGCCGCAGATTAGCCTATGTAGTTCGCAAATGCTAATCGGGAACCAGACTGTCCGCCTGGAGTATATTTTCGTTTAGAAGAGAATGCTTGGCCTTTGCAGACTGTACATTCTAATCGTGGACGCAACTTTTCGCACAAGCATTAAGCCCCGTTTTCCCAGACCGTAGCTCGCTCATCTAAGAACTGTTTCAAAGTTAGAATATTAAGTAGAAAATACATTTGTTTAAAAATGCTTTCACTGTTTATCGACGCTATGATTTTTTAGTTTTTTTCTGCATATTTCTATAGCAACACGTTTTCATTTTTGTAATACTACTTTATATATTTCCACTTACCAAATTGCCCCTTGCAAAATTTTTTAAACTCTAGCCGCTTCTTCTTGTTGCATTTATTCCCACATTTTGCTTCTGAAACGAATAATATTAAATTATGTTTATATACTTGGGTTGTATTTCGATTGAAACAAACATTAAACGATGATTAAATTCGAATATATAAGCGACACATTGCTTTCGAAATTTCTTTTATTATATTTTCATCGTATGTTCTTTGGATAGTACTTAGCATGACCTAAAATGCATTTAGAGGTGTAACTTGTCAATGGTGAAATGTTATATCAGCATTATCATTGACACACAAATACATGTTAGAGTAAAGTCAACAGTAATAAACATTTGTGTAGAGCCTCGTTTTAGATCAGATGCATGCAGGGAATAAATTAAACCATTTATGCCTAGTAGACTCTCCCATCTTTCAAAATTGGATCAATTTATTTCCAAAAATAGGGATGTTAAGTAGATTTATTTCTATATTTAGAATATTTATTACAGAAATTCCTTTAAGCAAACAGCGCAGACCCTGATCATACGGCGTCTCATGTTGGTCTTCGCTGTTTGCCAATGCCTTTTTTCTAGACGCTAGGCATAAATGGGTTAAGTGCAGTTTTGGATATAAGTTCAAATCAATTTAGGGTTCCTGTTAAAATATCAAATTAAATCCCGCACTGTACTCCATATGAATCCGTTAATAACATAAATCCATAATAAAACTTGCATTAATAGTCTTAGAAGTGCTAAAGATGCTTAGCCGGTGCTCACTCAGAAGCAAAGTGAAAATGGTTACATGCAAACAGTATAAAACCAAAACAGTGACTCGCAGGCTGTTCAGGTGTTTTTTTGCTATTTTCTGCTCATCAGTGTCTTAGGGTTGGGAATAAAACCTTTAAAAACTTTTAAAACTTGCGTCTAATAAGAAAGGTCTTTAAACGGCTACAAACGAGTCGAAATGCGTGTCTCAGTGGTATAGGATTAAAATGTCTATTTGGACCGTTGTGTACACTTGAATACACACCTGGACTTCCAGGATTATAGACGGGCGGGGGGCGGGTGACTTTCGACGGCTCTGAAAAAAGAACATACCGATATATTTTGCACGATAACAAAACAATAAATATAATTTATAACGAATATAACTAATAAAGGTATGTCCGTGATTTAATAGACTTATTCGTAAAATACAGCGTTACCTTCGAATAAGATAGTACCTCAAATAATCCAAAAATATGAACGATAAATTATAATATATCACGTTTAAAAGTCACGAAGAAACACTTGATAGTTTGACATTTTATTACAAGTCTTATAATATTTTTTATAAAATATGTATTTTAAATGTAAGTATATGTAATTAATACAAATGTCTTTTATATATTTTATCAGAATTTATCACTCATATATGTTCCTTAATGCATTTATCACGTCACCATAATAAACGTAATGTAACCCCAAAAAACAACGGATGTAAGTATTAATTAAACGAGTTAATTAACTTCAATAGTTTTCTCGTTCAATCAAATTGCACATGCACATGTACATGTATACGGAATACATGCATTGCATGTTAATTATACGCATATAAACTACATAACACTCACTTATGCACGGCGCTATAGGCGACTTGCTCTGTTGGTAGCCGGGTGCACATCGGTTGCAGGTCAGTCCTATTACTCCGTCCTTGCACTGGCATTGCCCCGTCGAAGCGTTACACGTCCGCCCTAGGGCTCCGACTGGGTGACAGTCGCACGCTGAAATTTTAAAATAAATTATAGAACTGTGCCGACTGCACAGGCTAATCTGGGACGACACTTTGCGCACATACATTAAGCCCCGTTTTCCCAGAGCGTTGCTTGTAGTTAATGTGGAACGTACTATGAATGGCACCTACATATTAACTGTGTCTGTAAGAGATATATATTGCATGTGGAAATTGTTGAATTGATTCCCTCATCGTACGACGTTATACATGTAGCTACTATCAGACTAACAGTGTATTCGTACGAGAGTTATCTCTCTTAGACATCAACGAATCGTAAAATGAACATACAAGGGACGTATCATTCAATACATTGAGAAATGTAGGGCGACCCGAAATGTAGACAACCTTCGGTAATGATAGTTTTATTAAACGGTATGTATTGGAAGAGTTATGGCGCCTTCATAAGCAATGAAACATTCAATGATATCACAGAAAGAAACGCTTAAAATGTATAAATTATAGCCGAAGCTGTTGGATTTTATGGCGGTCTGCTACAATTTACCGTCGGTGCCAGCCATGCAGCAATATTCCCCGTATGCCTGGTGGCTGTCTTTGAGAATGGTAGATACTTCAAACCATTCGCAAGAAATTCGAGTTGATGCTTCTTCATTTAATTAATTAACGAGTCTTTCGAGAGATATTAAAATAGACTGAGCAGGATATGAACGGCACACGTATTTATATGAACGCCAGATTCAAGAACAAACTGTGTATTATCATTTACAACCATAGGTCGTATTATGAATATTTGGGCCGTGCTCTGTGAAGAGGATTTAATGCATGTGCGTAAAGTGTCATCCCAGATTAACCTGTGCAGTCCACACAGGCTAATCAGGGACGACACTTTCCACCTAAACTAGAATTTTGCTAAGAAGAGACTTTCTTTAAACAGAAAATATCATAAAAGCGGAAAGTGTCGTCCCTGATTAGCCGGTGCGGACTGAACAGGCTAATCTGGGACGACACTTTACGCACATGCTTTAAACTCCATTTTTACAGAGCACGGCCGATTTGGTAGCTATGGGCGGCCTGAACGAAATATGTACCCGGGCTTCCTGGCCTGGATCACATATACCCATTATGCATGTTAATTTGACGTAAACATTTATTCCAAAACGTCATATGATAACGATGTTAAGTATATTCAACATGCAATGTGTGTATTGTTAAGTGCTTACTTTTGTTTCATTAGCAAGTATGAAACACAATTTTCCTTTCAGTCGCACATGTATATCGAATTGGATTTGAAAATAATAATAAAAATTCTACTTTGATACATGGTCCTTAATTTAACAACAACAATAGATATATAGTACATAAAATATTGTTTAGAAGTGTATTTAATCTAAGTCTTAAATAATTCAACCTAAGCTCTTCAATAATATAGTATTACATCGTTATAAAAGGGTATTGTGAAAGCAAACTCTACCCAAAAAAACTCTGCGAAATAAACTTTGTACTATCTCGACCTGAATGTACACCGTACAGATATAAACGGTTGAAATGGAATACATCCCATGAATTTCAGTGTTACTTTATGGCCAGAAAGCGTGTTTCTTTACAGTAATACGAGGAATCAGTAGGTGGATCCCATTTCACAGACTGGAATACAATACTTGATACTTGTAGACCAGTTTTGACGGATGATGTCAAAGAACCAGTCACCTCTTGGTAATGTATCTCTAGGCCGAAACTAAATAGTCCGCAAAAACGTATTGTACTGTATAATATGTAATTGGTGTAACTGAGATAATACCCCGACTTATATTACAAAAACACTTTACATATTTTCCCGGTTCTTGACAGTACCTGTTCGAGTTATTTAATATATGTGCGAACGATTCAAGTTCAACAAAACAATTTTGCTTAATCGTATTTTAAAATTAAATGCTTCAGAAAAATGACCGATTTGAAATATTATCGATCCATAGCATATTTTGCGGTGGCGTATTTTGTTCCCCGCTCCAAAGTATCTATTATTTATCTTTTGCTCGATGTTATTTATTTCAAAGAGATATATCCATTGCTAAGCTTACACATTACCCCTGTTTGCATAAAAAAGAAAATACGATCGATCACAAGTTGTATTTAAGGAATCAAAACATTTGCAGAAGTAAATTTCCAGGGCCTCACATTTTAAACACATTGGTTTTTAATATTAAATTTATATGTAAATATATATGGCCAGTGTTGCCAGAACGTGTCTCCAGTACTTAATGTCCCGTTCCCGGCACCAGTACCTTTGCAAGCCTTCCGATGTGTGATATCCTTCTTCGGGTCCCTGTAGAACCCCTCCTTGCAGTGCTGACAGAAGCGGCCCTCAGTCTGATGACGACACTTCCGGCACACGCCGCCGCTCGTGTAGCCCGACAGCTCGTACAGCTCCATGTTGAAGCGGCAGTGCTTCGCGTGCAGGTTACAGTTGCAAGCTGGAAATAAATGGAGTAACGTAATTAGCACACGCATTAAGTCTCTTTTCCCCAAATTCAAGAGACATTGCTTCGCTTGTTGGTTGGAGTTGCATGCTGAACATAAATTGGTTAACGAAACAACAATATTTGAGAATCGTGTCAACAGGAAACGTTGGTAATATATTACCTAGTTTTTTTTTAAAAATAATACTACTGTTTTTTTAAGTGACAACGCTTCGCTGCTTTATTCTTAGAATGCTGATAGATATGTGGGTGTGACATTTACATGATTGGTGTTGCGAGTTATTGAGGATGGTATAAGGGATCTTGCATACAGTGAAAGAAAATCTTATCAAAAAAAGTAAAATTAAGATATTTAAAAAAACATCGCAATGGTAATGTATTACTGATAGTATAGTATAAGAAAATGTAGTGGTGTTGCCGGCATTCAGTAACAGTAATACTAACAACAATGTTAATAGAAGCAAGTGACCAATCCGGTGGGATTATTATATTGTCATTTGGTAGTATAAGTTTTCATTGTCTATGATCCAACGATTGTATACTGTGTTGTTCGCATTTACAAGTTTGGGTGGTCGTCTTATGCCGATATGAAACACATTAGCCCTGTATAGTGTCGTAAAATACATCTGGATACGAGCGGTAGGTTTATGTTCCCAAATCACATTAATGTATTTTTCATACAAATTTATTGTCGCTAATGTACGATATTCCATTATATTCGCTACGCCTTTTTTGTCCGGTAGTCGTATTTTATTTCAATCAACGAATACAGCCAGTGCGACATGATTAATCGATTTTTTTTATTCATTATAGCACTAGAATTCGGATCGCTTCGGTTTGTGGCTGGTGTTATGTATCAAAGGAACATTGACGTTATAGAAATGATAATATACTTAATGGTATCTCCCACGAGTAATTAAAACTTGCTGTGCGTTGCTCTGTGTCTATCTTCATGTTGGAATGTGCGGGACATACTTGATGGCGGTGCAAAATAATAAACAACATTTAACAATAATGGGTGGTGAAATTGCGGGCACATTAATTCAAATACAAAAAGTATATTTGCAGTTAAATTATAAAACATATCAAAAAGTATTTTTTTCCCACATAACAGTTATTAAAATATATACCAATTACTATTTAAAAGCGATTGAAACACATTTATATCTGCAAAAGTAAGCGTTCGGTAAAAGATAGATCTAGAGAGGTGAGTTAAAGGGGTCTTTTCGCGTTTTGATAAATTTACAAAATCAAAAAAGAAAATGTTTCAGATTCGCTTATTTTCGTTGTAGTTATGATATTTGTTAGGAAACAGTAATACTGAACATTTACCATGCTTTAAATATCCATAATATGCATCTTTTGACGATTGAAAAACCTGAAAGTTATAAAGCATTCAACGCGAAACGATTGAATAATTTGAAGAGTTCTGTTGTTGTCGTTATATTTTGTGATACTAGAATTGCTCACCGGGGTATTTAAAGTATAAAATACGTCATACATTGCATGAGCACGGATGACCAAGTGGGTTAAGCGATAGACTTTTACTCCAGGGCTTCAGAGGTCCGTGGTTCGAGCCCATTCGAGGGTTACTTTTTTTCTTTCTTTTATTTAAGTCTAGTTTTTTTACTGGAGCTTTTTAGATCCACTGTTTACATTTATCAACATAAAGCATTTAATGACAAACATCAATACATGCCAAAATCTGTGAAAAGGCACCTTTAAGATGAAACTTGCGGATGCGATAACATATCCTGAGTACGTTCTCACCCGCGCGACATTTTCTCAAATTTAAATCGCAATTTTGTATTCAAAGTCGCATCCTAAATAAATCTATTAAAGTATAACTAGTCACGAACATTCATGCTGGGAAAACGAATGTTTTGTATACATCAATTTCATGGGACCCTAGGTCTGTCCGTGACAGAGTCAACATTTTAAAGAAGAGCAGTAACATCGCATCTCTAGATCGATTTGCAGTAATGTATTGGATTTAAGCCTTTAATACTGGATATTTAAACTGAAAAGAGGCTACATCGGTCGCGTGTAAACTGCGGTGTCAACGCACAAAAAGCTCCCGGGATGCAGTATTACCAGTGCAATTTCATAGCTACTGAGTGAGAAAAAGAAACCCATGGGCGCATTGTAAATGCCCATTGACAGTGACATACCCACGAAAGGCAAACCCATTGAGAAGATTTCAATAAGAGTACTAATTCGAATTTTATGAAAATCAAATTCAGATTTGATACCTTCTCATGCATTTGGAATGGAAGACACCTCGAACGAAAATGTATTTTCAACATAATTTATATGCAATACTTCAAAATATGCTGCGTTTATCAAAAGTGAATCAATTTTTGCGAGATACAAATAAATAATGACAACAATACCAACAGTAATAAAAGGAAATATCTCGTAATCTTGTTTCATTTTCCATATATAATCTTGATAAAAAAAGTAAAATTAATAATATATACAGTCCAAATTTGAACCACAACACAAGCCGTTAACATATTTTTTGAAGTACACCACGGATGTAACTGGCAAAATAAAGAATTTAGAACAATTAGTTTTAGGAGAACGGTGAATTTCCTGTGTAGGCTTCGACCCAAATATTTAGTGTAACCAAAGAGCACAGCTAACCTAGTAAAATATCTTAAACAGGAAAATCAAAAGTACGCAACACAATTTGCTAACGATTGTATTCCGGTTTCAGACATTTGAGTAAGTCCAATTCAACCAAACACGCACATGAAAAATTCGCTGGGTCATCTTAGAAGGATGGGTGACAACACCAGCTTCTCAGATCATGAAAAGAGAGACTGGTATTTAACTGAAACGTATGGGTCGTTTTGGTTTCGAAAGAAGAATTATGTTAATATATTACAACAATCAAAATAATTTAAAACAAAGAAACGGTTAATATATAACGATAAAATATATTGTATAACTCTATGTGTTACATGTCTATCACATGCACTAAAATGATAAGATATCAGTATTATATTATATTCAAAACACCGGACTATTGAATTGAAAACTGCAACCTTCGGGTATAGTTTAATATATTTAATGCGTCAGTTTCAAACACTTAGTGATAATAAAATAGCATATAAATTACGCATAAATAGAAATGAAATATGCAAAAACGCCCGATGCACATTGAATAATGTCAAGTTTTAATTTCATTACACTAAATTACTGATATAAATGATAAAAACTGCCTATCTTAATCACTTTGAGAGATCTACTCTGATAAAATGTTTACGTGTAAAATAGTTAGTAGGCATAAATGGAAAATGAATTTATATTCAAATTGTTGGCAATTACGTTGTAATTGATCATTTTATGTACAAGCAAAGAGCGTTGGGTGTTAATATTGTATCATAAATTATCGCAGTTTCCGTTTGCACGAAGACGCAAATTTCGCATACGAATGTCTGGCTCAATTCTTTGTCAGCGAAAGATTTTGTAATATCAGAACAGCTCATTTAAAGGTACATAGTATATTTAAAAATATAGTAAGAACCATAAAAAGTCTTTGTATTATTAAACATTAGCATACACCTAACAGATTTTCAATCGACAGAAACTACATGTATTACCAATGGTTAAAAGTGTTTTAACCCAATTATGCCTAGTGGACTCTCCCATCCTTCTATATTGGATCAATTAATTTTCACAGTTAGGGATGTCTATTTATTTCTATATTTAGAATATTTCTTACAGAAATTCCTTTAAGCAAACAGCGCAGACCCTGATGAGACGCCGCATCATGCGGCGTCTCATCAGGGTCTGCGCTGTTTGCCAATGCTTTTTTTCTAGACGCTATGCATAAATGGGTTAACATGGTTTATCTGTATGGTTTTATTTATAACTCTTTATAAAAAAGACGGTCATAATTGCCATGGAAACCTGTACGTTATTATATGCATTATAT